>NC_136261.1:247665070-247955163 GCF_964187855.1 Myxine glutinosa
ACCAATCCCTCCGCAAAACAGGGAGACAAGTACCGCTCGAACCACGGACAAGATGGTATTTGCCGAGCAGTTTAGAAATCCGCGATTCGAGCTGTTAACAAAGGACTAAACCCGACTATTGCGGTTGGCCGAATCGTGCCACAGGTACTCAATTGGAGAAAACACTAAAGCGACCAGATGAGAGGAATTAAGATTGTTTTTCAGGTTTGCCCTGTGTATATGCTTTTTCCTCCTTGTAAATGCCCTTCTTTCGTTTCCTCTTTTTGTATAGAAATAAACCTGTGTTCTTCCTTTACCCTTGTTGGTTCTTTGGCTTCCTCTCATCTGGTCGCTTTAGTGTTTTCTCCGATTGAGTACCTGTGGCACGATTCGGCCAACCGCAATAGTCGGGTTTAGTCCTTTGTTAACGGCTCGAATCGCGGATTGCTAAACTCGGTTTTGGTTTCACACATTTCAAATAAAAATCACAAACTGTTGACCGGTTCTTGTCAGCTCCTAGTCTGCTGGCCAATGTTTCTTCCTGTCGTTCTTCTTGGTCTTTGCTTGCTGCCTATTTGAAAATAATAAAAAGCACACAACGCGTCCATTTTTATTTAGGGCCACCAGGGGCCAACTATGGGTGGTCCACCTGTATGGCGAAAGGCGCCACCTCACCGTGGTCCGCAAGCAAAGAACTCTCTCTGGCCATCATGGCCGGTCCCAGCAGATGGGCCAGGCCCCAACACATGGGGTCCATCAGTGTGTGGTGCTTAGCCACAGAAGCGTGTGGTCCATATGGTGGTGCTAGGCCACAAGTCGTGTGGTCCATAAGGTGGTGTATCGATCCAGGCAGTCTGTGCAGCGGCGGCTCGGGCACACAAGTGCGGCTACCTGGGCATCCCCCCCCCCCCCCCCCCCGGACCCAAAATGAACAAGCCGTGAGTGGGGAAGGAAAGGACAAAGCAAGCATCGGAGCAAGGTCACAAGGGTACACATCCAAACAAGGTAATGCAGAGGTGAGGTGCGCACGGGAGCGAGCGGAGAAAGCTCGTCCCTATCGTACGTCATCCCCCCCTCCCCCCGTCACCTACTCTACCCTTGCCCTTACCCCGTATTTACACAAAACTCTACACATTTACAAATTCCGTCTCTACTGTCTCGTCTTCCCCATATCTCCCCGAATACCAAATTAGTTACCAATCCCTCGAACCAAATTTGCCATCAAACCCAATTTCTCACCAATTCCTCATAAGGAGGAAGAGATGGAACAACCAGAACAATGTCACCCCCACATCATGATGTGTCTCACCATTCCAAAACATTTCAAAAATCACACGGTGTGGAGTCTTGTCACCTTGGTGAGTGGATGTAGATGGTGCGAAGAGAATTCAATCCTAACTATACTTCTAAATGACTTTAACACTTTTACTCTACCTGGGGTCTCTCCCTGCCAAACCATTGGCCATCTTACACTATGTGGTTCTAAGAACCGAACCCCCATTGACCAAACTGTGGTGCTCACCAATTTGGGGTCTCACTCCCCCGATACAACTTTGCACAATTTCAGGGCTGGGTCGTGTGGCTCACCAGCAGGTCTACTCACCTGCACACCTCCCCCACTGCAGTTGCCTCTGAGCTTACCTGCTCCTTACCCTAACCTATTTACCTGGGGAAGGCCCTCTGGCGCTCTCCCCACTCGGTGCCCTCTCTGGCACTGGGCTACCTGGGTCCGTCCTCCGGATCCTCGGGCTCCACTGAACAACTCTACTGGCTCCCAGAGCCTATGTGCGGCCTCACCTGGCCGACAGAATAACAGTGGCGGAGTGCCCATTTAACCATACACACACTAACAGGCCACACGCCCAGCCATTTCCACTTCACTAATGCACCCATCCAAACACCATTCTACCACACGCACCACAGATGCCAATATCCACCACAATTTACCTATACCCTCTACCTACTCTTAAACTACCCTCCCCGGGTATTCGTGAAAAGGGTCCATCTTCCCCATCCACTACTTTCGCACCAACCACTCCACTCCACATATTCACACTACTCACTCCACACCATCCATTCCATACTCCATTCCATTTATTCCATACTCCCTTCACTCCATGCCCCATTCACTCCAGACCATTCTCCATACACCTGTGCTTCACCTGCACTTGCTCACTCACCTGGTGCTCACACCCACCTGGTGGCTCTTGCACCCGTCTTTCCTCCCAGGCTCATTCATGCAATGCAATTCACAATCACAATTACTCACTCATACACTGCATCATCTAAGCTGACTACCCCCTTCTGAAACTCGCGCTTCCCCGTCGCCCCTTATACTATTGCGCTCTCTCGTCGTTATAATCCACTAATCTGCTACGTCCCCTCTTCAGGTACATGTCGCTACTTAACTCTACAGTTACCTATGGTCATGTTTCTAAATCCCTAACAATTATACAAACCCTCCCTGGCTTGGTTTGCACAGCCAAAACCCCATAACTAATGCTCATGTGCCCGGTGATGTGAGGGATGGTAAATTTACCATCCCTCCACAACGGGCATCGCTCACTTTCACCCCCAGTCCTCTGGCACTATGAGCCCCCCTCACAAGAGGTACTGGGTCCTGCCTCGGCATCTAACGCTGAGGCAATCCACGAGGGTGCCTGCTCGCCGGTATAAGGTCTTATACTGTCGGCATGGATGATCCGAGGGAGGGCTCGTGGCCCCATTTTGATCTTTAAGACCACGTCACAGACTTGCGACAGGACGACCCCCGGGCCTTGCCAGGGAGAGGTGAGTTTTGGGCACCTACCCTTCCGCCTCCGGGGATTAATTAACCAAATCTTCATCCCCGGAGCGTACTGGCTCCCCTGGCTCCAGTGGTCGTACCTGCGCTACATCTTGGCCCCCGCCAGATGGAGCTGGCGGCGGGCGAAGGCATGGACCCTCTCCATGCGTTTCACCAGGTGATGTGCGTAACCCTCCCTCGGCAGGATATCTGTGGTGTCTGGCACGGGACCGCATAGCAAGTCGGCGGGAGCCCGCAACTCCCGCCCATACATGAGCAACGCTGGACTGCATGCGGTGGCCCCGTGCTGGCTAGGTCGGTAGGCCATCAATAAGTATGGGAGATGTTCGTCCCAGGCATCCTGACGGGTGGTGGTGAACAAGGCCAGTTGTTGGACCAATGTTCGATTGAACCGTTCCACCATCCCGTCAGATTGGGGTCTTAGGGGTGTTGTTCTTGTTTTCCTAATTGACAGGAGTCTGCACACATCTTTTAGTGATTGGCTTTCAAAATTTCGTCCCTGATCAGTGTGCAGCTCCTGTGGAATCCCATGCCGGCATACAAATCCTTTCACGAAGGCCTGCGCTACCACCCCGGCTTCTTGGTTGGGGAGGGCGTAGGCCTCCGGCCACTTGGTGAAATAGTCCATTACAACGAGGATGTACTTATTACCTTGGCGGGTGCGGGGTAGTGGTCCTAGAATATCCATAGCCACCCGCTCAAGGGGGGCCCCCACCTGGTGTAATTGAAGGGGGGCCCTCATCCTCCGTGCTGGTCCCTTTTTGGCAGAACAGGCGTCGCATCTCCGACACCAGTCCTGTATGTCGCGCCCCATATTCACCCAATAAAACCTCCGGCAGACCCGAGATGTTGTCTTTGTCCTGCCCAAATGGCCGCCGGAGCGGGTACTATGCACCTGTTGTAATATGATGTTTTTGAATTTGTCAGGGACTATCACCAGCCAGGAAGTTCTCTCAGAGGGAACCTCCACCCACTTGCGATACAAGATGTTATCCTTCAATTCCAGGGTCTGCCACTGAGCCCAATATGCCTTTGTTTGTGCCCTGAGGGGGGTGACCACTTCCCCATTAGGTCTTTGCCCCAATCTGACCCATTTGTACACCGGTCCCAGGACGGGATCCTCCTGCTGGGCCGTGCTCCACGCCAAAGTTCCAAATTCTTCATCTGCGGTTAGTGGCAAAATTGGCCCTCTCACCCGGGTAGCACGGACGATGAGGATCAGGGCAGAATCGCCCAATTGCTCCCTCTCCTCGTGTCTCGCACAAAATTTACAGTTTTCCCCCAGACAACGACGCCGAGAGAGTGCGTCAGCATTACCATGGGCCTTCCCGCCCCGATGGGTCACATTAAAATCGTACTGCTGCAACTTTTCCAACCACCTTGCAATTTGGCCCTCTGGTTCCTTGAACAGAAGGAGCCATTGCAAGGAGGAATGGTCAGTTCGAACCAAAATTTTCTGCCCGTACAAGTATGGGTGGAAATGGTTCATGGCAGCCAGCATAGCCAATAGTTCCTTGCGGGTGACGCAATAATTTCGTTTGGGCCTACTCAACGCCCGACTTTAATAAGCAATCACGCTCTCCATGCCCTCCTGTGTCTGCGACAAAACTGCGCCCAATCCTTCCTGGCTTGCATCCGTGTCCAGGGTAAATGTCCCGTCACTAGTGGGGCACGCTAGAATGGGTGTGGATGTCAAACACCCCTTCAATTTTCGGAAGGCCTCTTGGCACTCCCTTGTCCAATTAAATCACGTCCCCTTCTCCGTAAGCCGGTGAAGGGGCCGGGCCAACTCTGCAAATTTCGCCACAAAGTGCCGGTAGTAGGAGCAGAGTCCCAAAAATCCCCGCACCTCCTTGATGGTACGTGGTGCGGGCCACTCCCCTACCACTGTAATTTTGCCTGGGTCTGTTTTTACCCCCTCGCGACCGATAACGTGACCTAGATAGGCCACCTCTCTTGCAAACAAAGTGCACTTGCTCGGACTCAGCTTCAACCCTGGAATTGAAGGGAAAAAAGCAGATACACAGGGCAAACCTTAAAACAATATTAATTATCAACGCTCAGGACAGACAACAGACTTACACGAAAGGGGATGGCAGGCAGGAATGACTGGACGAAGGAGAAGGGTCCAAGTGGGACAGCAGGGCTGGAAGGTTCTGGCAGCGGCACAGCAAGGAGGTCCGCTCCAGGTCCACGCTTCAGGCTGGAAGCGAACAGCCAGCGGCAGCTCCACGTATTTGGTTTCACACACGGTCGGACAATGTCAATTGACTACTGTATTGTTGTCGCCGTCACGGACCCACTCTTCTGCCTCACGATCCAGCGGTATGCTCACCTGGTACCTCCCTCATTTGCCGGATCACGTCTCTCACCCGAAAGCAGTCCCTCCCAGCCGCTTTTATTGTGCGCTCCTGTATCCAGCCGCCGGCTCCTAGGACACGCCTCCAGTCCGCTCTAGCGGGGAAAAATGGCCTTAAAACTATCATTCATTCATTCATTCAGTCCATTGTATAATTTAAATAAACATGAATGCAAATTTCGCATGTGGAAAAAGTAAGTACACCCTTGGCTCCAATAGGTGGTATTGCCCCCTTTGGCAGAAACAACCTCAAATAGGCATTTCTTATAACTGTCTACCAGCCTCTGACATCGACTGGGAGGAATTTTTGCCCACTCCTCCATGCAGAATTCTTTCAGCTGTGCGATGTTCGAGGGGTTTCTTGCATGCACAGCTTGTTTCAAATCCCCCCACAACATCTCGATGGGATTTAGATCCGGGCTTTGACTTGGCCATTCCAGAACCCCCCATTTCTTTCTTTTCAGCCATTCCTTGGTGGATTTACTGGTATGTTTAGGGTCATTGTCATGTTGCAAGGTCCACTTTCGGTTGAGCTTCAACTTTCCGACAGATGGCCTCACATTATCCTCAAGCACCCTCTGGTACAATGAAGAATTCATCGTGGATTCTATGATGGTGAGCTGCCCAGGCCCTGATACAGCAAACCTGCCCCAAACCATAATATTTCCACCACCATGCTTTACAGTTGGTATCAGGTTCTTGTGTTCAAATGCTGTCTTTGGTTTTTGCCAAACATGTCTTCTGGTACTGTGGCCAAATAGCTCTACCTTTGACTCATCTGTCCAGAGCACATTGTTCCAGAAATGCTGGTCTTTGCCTAGGTGTTCATTGGCAAACTTTAGTCTTGCCCTGATGTTCTTTCTGGACAGCAAATGTTTCCTCCTGGCACACCTTCCATGTAGATCAAATTTGTGCAGCCTCTTTTTAATGGTAGACTCGTGCACTTTGACATCAACAGTGGCAAGAGTTACCTGTCGGTCCCGTGATGACATTCTGGGGTTCTTAGAGACTTCTTTCAGCATCTTGCGGTCTGCTCTCGTGCTGAACTTGCTGGGGCGGCCTGGCCTTAACAAGTTGGCAGTTGTTTGGAATCTTCTCCACTTGTAGATGATCTTCCGGACAGTCGAATGATTGATTTGAAATTGTTTGGAGATATTTTTAAATCCCTTCCCAGACTCGTAGGCATCTATAACCTTCTTTATGAAGGCCTCAGAGAGCTCTTTTGATCGAGACATGGTGACGCCGCACACTTCAACAACAAAGAGCAAACCAAACTAAAGGTCTGAGGTTTCAATAAGATAGGTTCCTCTGAGATCCTCTCTAACGATGTTCTAATCATTTGCACCTGAGCTGGTGCACCTGATTCTAATTTTAGGTATTTGAATTAGTGATAAATGCAGGGGTGTACTTACTTTTTCCACATGCGAAATTTGCATTTATGTTTATTTAAATTATACAATGGACTACAAAATGTAAATGTTTCATGATATTTGTTACATTATATCACCTTTATCTGTAAATATTGTTGAAATGAAGATCAAATAGCTGTATGTTGAAATATGTTTAAAAAGGCAAAACTTTACATGGGGTGAACTTACTTTTTCACGTGACTGTATATATATATATATATATATATATATATATATATATATATATATATATATATATATATTGTTATAGATCGCGGTTAGATGTTATAGACCGAGCGGTGGTGTAAGACCGCGACCTAACAAAACTCACCCGATTCACCCAGACTTTGGCCGTATCGCGCCGCAGCTGCTCAATGAGGGAAAAGACAAAAACGACGAATGCAAAGAGGAAAACGAAGACAAAAAGTTTGGAAATACTACTAAATTTATTTACTATTTACACACATAAGCAAAAAGAAAGCAGGCACGTTTATTTACAGGCACATAAGACGCAGGTGACACAGTGCAAATACTAGCTTATACAGACTTAACTAACCCAGGGACAGAACAAACAAAACAAACTCACGTACACAAGAAGGGTGGAAAGGCAGGTGGATGGCTGAAGGGAGAGGAAGGTCCAAGGGGTTCCTGCAGCACTATCGGCGCATTTAGCGGCCGCCGTTCCTTTGCGGCCCTGCTCAAAACCGCCGTTCAGGCCCCAAGTGGCTGTTGGGTGCTGCTGCTGCGGCCTCCGCTGCTTTCCCTGGTGTCTTGTCTGGCTCGTCTGGTCCAAACCCTCAACTCTTTCTTGGTCCACTCCCTCTTTACCACCGACTCCTCACCGCAACCAACGCAACCAACTGACCACCGACTCCACTGACTGACTCTCTCCTTCTTCTGACCACTTGCGCGCGCATCTCTTTAGCGCCTCTCGCGATCAAGCCGCCGGCCTTCTGGACACGCCCATCGGGGTCCTCACCTCGGCCCTGGTTGGTCGCGCGACCCTCTCGCTCCGCCCTCAATGACGGATTTGGAGGATTCTTGGATATTGGATTGGAGATATTGGAGGGGAGGTGATTGGGAATCGAGGGCTCAGCAATGACGAGAGGGGATGTAATATTGGCAATCGAGGCTCGGCAATGACGAAAGGGGATGTGACGGAAATGGGGATTTTGGGGATGGGAATGAAAGGGGATCTATTCTCTTTCACTGGTGCAATGGAGTACTTCAATTAATGGGAGACACAGCCTTACTCTAAAACACAGAATAAGATATAACTATCGAACATGGATATTCTATGATTGGCTGACGTGTATGCTTGTGGACTATGGGACGCCCTTTTGGTCTTTACACAGCTCCGGAGGCAGGAGGCACAGAACAACAATAATAACAATAACACAGCACACAATCAAAAAAATATACAGTCCTCATATCCATAACACTGCACCCTCCTCCTCTTAGGCACGTCCCGGGCCTACAACTTTTATTTAGTGTGACACGTAGGTGTAGTTCCCTCTACTCTTAACCTGACCCTGAGTGCGACAGTTTTAAAACATAAATAAATGTGTCCCGCTGGTCCATTGCACCCTGCCTAACAGACTTACGCCCACAGTTAACCGAATTGCGGAATGGTCTTCAAACTATACACTGACGGTGGGAAGCATCTATCTATAATTCCAGCAATCTCTGTGTGAATGTCTGTGTGTATGTGTGTCTGTGACCGCTGTTTCTCGACAACCACGGGTCCGATATACTTGAAACTTGCCAGATATACTGCTGGGGACCTGAGGATGTGCCTTTTCAAGGTTTCATATTAATCGGACAAGTAGTTACCGAGCTATGTCCAAAAAACGATTCGACCAATCAGAGAGCAGCGAGCTATCACGTGTGCCGAACGTGGCGAACAGACTCTGCCTCGGACGGCACATTTGAGAGCGTATTCATTTATTTCACGTTGGCAAACTATGTTGGCGTTAAACTATGTTTTAAAACTAATTAAAACTAATTTGCGATTCATCGTAACTGCGATATGCGACCCTCCGGAGATCCTGTGAGAGCGTGCGCCATTACGGATAGGAAATGGACCAAACCATTTCATGTAAATAGAGGGGGGGGGGGGGGTTCTACCGTACTCGCAAGCCGTTCGCTTTGGCTTTGCGAATGGACCAAACCATTTCATGTAAATAGAGGGGGGGGGGATATAATTTTAGATATATATATAGTACGGGCATGCCCTAGTTATTTACAATTGACGCTACTTTATTTACAAGACTAACCCAGGACCTGTGATTGTTCTTTCTGGGGGGGAGACAGTCTGCTCTGCATCGACGCACCATGAAAGCACCAAAAAACGCACCAATACAAGCACCCTCAAGCACCAATCGGTGCACAGTCATCACTGTTCATGAATAAAAATAACCAAACAACCCCTAACCCTGCAGGTGATCTCTTGCTCTTCGGCTCCCTCTGCTGGTTATTATCATTTCTTCCAGTTGTTGTCATTCCTTTGCTTTGCTTACTGGCGGCCTATTTGTATTAAAACTTGCACCCAATGTGTCCATTTTATTTTATTTTATTTATGGCCCACAGGGCCGACTACGTGTGGTTCACCTGTGGGGCATCGGTGCCCTGTGGCCAAGGTCCGCCAGCAAGATTTCGGGCCCTCATGGCCGGTTCCAGCAGAGGGGCCATGCCCCAACCCATGGGGTCCATAAGTGGTGCTCGGCCACAGACATGTGGTCCATAATGTGGTGCATCGATGCAGACAGCTGGTTCTGAGAGTTTCGGGCGCACAATGGCCGACTCACGCACGCTCCCCTCGGCGCACAGGTCATGTGGGAGACAAAAGGGGAAAGACAATTGAGCGAGGGGTAAGGTCACAAGGGTACACATCAATAAGGCAATGCAAGGCGAAATGCGTACGGAGAGCGAAATGAGAAAGCTCGTCCCTACCGTACGTCACCCCCCCCTGTCACCTACACTCCCCTTGCCCTTATCCCATATGTACAAAATCTATACATTTACAAATTCGTCACTACTGTCACGTCTTCCCCATATTTCTTCTATTCCAAATTCGTCACCACAATCCCTCTACTTCAAAATTTGCCATCACCCAATTCATCATCAATCCTCATAAGGAGGGAGAGATGGAATTACGCACAATGTCACACCCACGTCATGATGCGTCTCACATTCCAAACATCTGCACAATAATAATTAAACATGGCATGGTGTGGAGTACCTGTCACCTCAGGTGAGTGGATGCAGATGGTGCGAGGAGATCCTTCATCCTAACTATCCTCTAAATGATTTTAACACACTTTACACGACCCGGGGTCTCTCCCTGCCAATCCATTTGCCAACTTACACTATGGGTTCTAAAAACCAATTCCCATTGACCAACTGTGGTGCTTCTCAATTTGGGGTCTCACTCCCCCGATTCATCTCCCGGTGCCCTTGCACAATTTCTGGGCTGTGACGTGTAGCACTCCCAGCAGGTCTACCCACCTGCACACCTCCACCACTGCAGTTGCCACCCGAGCTTACCTAGCTCCTCACCCTAACCTATCTACTGGGGAAGGCCCCTCCTGGCTCTATCACCCCACTGGTGCCCTCTGGCACTGGGCTACCCGGGTCCGTCCTCCGGATCCTCGGGCCCCATCCACAACAACTACCACCGGCTCCCAGAGCCCACCTGCGGCCTCACCTGGCCGACATCCTCACAGTGGTGGAGTGCCCAAACCAACTACACACACTAACAGGCTACACGCCCAGCCATTTCCACAACACTAATGCACCCATCCAAACATCATTCTTCCACTCGCACCACAGATGCCAATATCCAACCACAATTTACCTATACCCTCTACCTAACACTTACACTACCCGCCCCGGGTATCCGTGATGGGGGTCCATCCTTCCCCCATTCACACCTTCGCACCATCCACTCCACTCCACAATTTCCACCATACTCACTCCACGACCATCCATTCCAATACTCCATACCATTTATTCCATACACCTGTCGTTGCACACCTGTGCAATCACCTGGTGCCACCTGCACCCTCCTCCTCTTCCTGGACCATTTGGTCATCACAATACACAATCACCACTACTATCACTCAAACACTGCTCCACACACCTGTTCAGTTGCACACCTGTGCAATCACACCTGTGCAATCACACCTGTTCAATCTCAAACACACGGCATCATCTCAGCTAACTACTCCCCTCTGAAACTTGCGCTTCCCAGTCGTCCCTTTAAACTATTGCGCTCCCACGTCATTATCATCCACACTAAACTACCTGCGTCCCCACTACAGGTATCAGTCACTAACTAACCTTAACGTTACCTAATGTCAATCTCTAGATCCCTAACAATATAACCTAACCCACCCGGGCTAGTTTTCACTGCCATACACCCCATAAACTATAGCGCATTTGCCCCACCGTCTGTGAGGGATGGTGGATTTGCCATCCCACCACATCGGGGGTCTCTCACTATAATTTTTGCACATCAAATTTTCAACCAATCAAAAATTTTGCCAATCATCGTACCAATCATCAAATTTTGCTTTTTTCTAATTTCGGGGCCAAAACACTATCCTCATCGCCCGTCCACTTATTAGATCCTCTCGGTGCGCCAATTCACCTCTACAGCCCGGCTTCGTACAGCCGAGCAATGAACGCGGGTTCTTTTGTGCCAGCGGCTGGATACGTCCCGCACTCGGTGCAGGGAAGGAGGTTTACCCGGGCCGAGGTCCCACGCACCATCTCGGCACGGAGCCATCCAATGTCCCGATCTCGACCTGCCGGCACGTCTCACCAAAAAGTGGTCGCCATGACGACCCTTCCTATCGGGCTGCCCGCTCCGCCTAGTGGAGCCCGGACGCGGCCGTTCCAAGCGAGGCACAGCGTGGATCGCGTACGGCGGTTCTTTCGAACCCGCCGTGGTTCGGATCCCCGCTGGTCCTCGCGGCACGCGAAGCTGCCGACGCGCACCGAGGGCCCGATTCGGCTATAAGTCGTTCTAACCTCTAACCCGGTTACCGTCGATGCTTCACCTGGATGCTTACAAGCATACGCTACCCCTTTCTTGCTCATACATCCAGCCGTTTCCATGCTCCTCGTCGTACCTTCTCTAACACACCCAGGTACACTCATTCCACTCCCAGCCTTGGTCACACACCTGACCACCGAACACCTTGGCACACATTCGTCGCTCGCACACCTCACCAACACACCTCTTCGCGCTCCTTCCTCGGTCACCTCCTCTGTGACCATCACAGGGGTGCTTTCACTCGCACACCCAACCACGTGCCTCACGACCAACTCGAGTGTGCATTCCCACACACGCTCTACCATTCCAGGTGTGCATCCTTCCATTCCAGGTGTACATCCTCGCTCACCTGTCACAGCCAACTCACGCTCCGTGTCACTCTCACTACTTTCACCTCCATTCTTGACAGCGCACTCACCCTTACTCTCGACAGCACACTCTTTCCTCATGCACCTGTCCGTTACACACCTTTCCCGCGCATCCTCTTGCGCACACTCTCCCGTTACTTCCGCCGTAACACTCACCACACCGCGCTTCCATGTACCCCCTCGCACACGCGCTACGACCGACTCACTCTCGACAGCACACTCACTGGTCGGCGCGCACTTTTTCCTCACACACCCCATGGTCGGACATTCTCGCACACCTCTTTTTTCGCACACCAGACCTGTCACACACTTCACCAACGGCCTTTCACGAACACCCGGGTCTACACCACCCCCAAGCCGACTGAATCTCCCCTCACATCATATACATTGCCACTTACCTCCGTACCTCGTCGTCGCACCTC
Organism: Myxine glutinosa; assembly: GCF_964187855.1. Lineage (NCBI taxonomy): Eukaryota > Metazoa > Chordata > Myxini > Myxiniformes > Myxinidae > Myxine > Myxine glutinosa. Next base: position 247,677,473 of record NC_136261.1, read on the forward strand.
CTCCGCCACCTGCAAACTTTTTATTTGGTTAGTGAGCACCTCATCATGATTTGAACACAGACCTTGTACATATTCCATGACTTCCTCCTTTATCTCCCTCTTAGTTTCCCTCCGTCTCTTCTTAATTTCACTCACCCCCTCTTCCACCTCCTCTAATTTTTGCTTCACCTCTTTTATTTCCCGCTGCGTCTCCCCAAGTTCGTCCTCTAAGGCTACCGTGACCGTCTCTATGTGCATCCTCACCTCTCGGTCCTTCGTCTCCATTATCTCTGTCACCTCGTCCACCCTCATTGTCAGTCCCTCACGTACCATCTGACATTGCCTCTGTGTCGCTATTAATTCGTTCTTAATGTCTTTTTGTGTCGCTTTTAACCCTCCTAGTACCGCAGTGTTCCTTTGAACCTGCTCCACTAACTCCGTCTGTCCCTCTGTCAGCTATTCCACCTCCTCCGTCAGATCTTCTATTCCCCCTTGTAACCTCGCCGTATTATTTCTCACCTCTTTCTCAATACGCTTTTCGCCTCGCTTTACCTCCTCGCGTACCCCAGAGACCTCCTCACTTACACCTCGTCGTATCTCCTCCATCTGGTTCCCCATCTGTTCGATTTCCCGGGCGGATTGCTCCCCTATTTCCCACAATTTGTCTTCCATCCTATTTTCTAACCCCATTAACCCATTTTTCACCTCTTTTATCCCATTGTCTAATCCCTCAAATTTGTTTCCTAATCCCTCTATTCTACTCCCTAACCCTCCGATCTGGGCCCCCATGTCCTCCCTCAATTTCTCGCTATTGGACCCCATGTCCTCCCTCAATTTCTCGCTATTGGACCCCATGTCCTCCCTCAATTGCTTGCCCATTCTTTGTTCCAATTGTTCGCTATTCTGGGCCATAAGGGCCTTCATTTGGATCATAAAAAGATTCCAATCCACCAGTGGCGCTGCTACGGTCGCGGGCGTGGCAAAATTTGGTGCCGCTACACCCACGTGCGCGAGGACGCCATTTTGTGCGTCTGATACCCCCTCAACCGCCTCCTCATTGCTCCCCTCCATTTGATCCTGGGTTCCTCCTAACCCCTCCTCTAGCTCACCCACCGGCATCCCGTCGCCTTGACCAGCCATGGCGCGATTTCAAAATTCGGGTTTTTCTTTAAAACAAAATCAAATTTCGGTACTTTATAATTTTGAGCGCGTTAAACGCTTCAGGTCCGAATCCGACTCCTCGACACCAATTGTTATTGTAATAACACAATTGGTGTTCCAAAATTTGGGCCTAACAAATTTAGTCCCAGGTCCGAATCCAACTCCTGACTACCAATTGTTATAGATCGCGGTTAGATGTTATAGACCGAGCGGTGGTGTAAGACCGCGACCTAACAAAACTCAACCGATTCACCCAGACTTTGGCCGTATCGCGCCGCAGCTGCTCAATGAGGGAAAAGACAAAAACGACGAATGCAAAGAGGAAAACGAAGACAAAAAGGTTGGAAATACTACTAAATTTATTTACTATTTACACACATAAGCAAAAAGAAAGCAGGCACGTTTATTTACAGGCACATAAGACGCAGGTGACACAGTGCAAATACTAGCTTATACAGACTTAACTAACCCAGGGACAGAACAAACAAAACAAACTCACGTACACAAGAAGGGTGGAAAGGCAGGTGGATGGCTGAAGGGAGAGGAAGGTCCAAGGGGTTCCTGCAGCACTATCGGCGCGTTTAGCGGCCGCCGTTCCTTTGCGGCCCTGCTCAAAACCGCCGTTCAGGCCCCAAGTGGCTGTTGGGTGCTGCTGCTGCGGCCTCCGCTGCTTTCCCTGGTGTCTTGTCTGGCTCGTCTGGTCCAAACCCTCATCTCTTTCTTGGTCCACTCCCTCTTTACCACCGACTCCTCACCGAAACCAACGCAACCAACTGACCACCGACTCCACTGACTGACTCTCTCCTTCTTCTGACCACTTGCGCGCGCGTCTCTTTAGCGCCTCTCGCGATCAAGCCGCCGGCCTTCTGGACACGCCCATCGGGGTCCTCACCTCGGCCCTGGTTGGTCGCGCGACCCTCTCGCTCCGCCCTCGATGACGGATTTGGAGGATTCTTGGATATTGGATTGGAGATATTGGAGGGGAGGTGATTGGGAATCGAGGGCTCAGCAATGACGAGAGGGGATGTAATATTGGCAATCGAGGCTCGGCAATGACGAAAGGGGATGTGACGGAAATGGGGATTTTGGGGATGGGAATGAAAGGGGATCTATTCTCTTTCACTGGTGCAATGGAGTACTTCAATTAATGGGAGACACAGCCTTACTCTAAAACACAGAATAAGATATAACTATCGAACATGGATATTCTATGATTGGCTGACGTGTATGCTTGTGGACTATGGGACGCCCTTTTGGTCTTTACACAGCTCCGGAGGCAGGAGGCACAGAACAACAATAATAACAATAACACAGCACACAATCAAAAAAATATACAGTCCTCATATCCGTAACAATATATATATATATATATATATATATATATATATATATATATATATATATATATATATATATATATCCAAATATATGTGCAGTTCTCCAGCTTTCAATGAGCGCAAGTAATGACGTCACTGCCATGTACATACGCTCTGCCTGTCAAGCTCTCAAGAGAACCCTCTGACAGAGCAGAATTTTGATCTTAGTTCAGATACTGTCATAAGTGTATGTAAAACTCACAGTTACCGACCTGGTTTCGCCCTTTTTGGGGCTCATCAGGGCAACGCAGTGAGTACTGCATACACTTATGACTCTGAAAACCTTTCGGTTATATACCAGTCACTTTTGGATGTCATACCATCAGTGGTGAACCGCCATTAAGGTATCCCATCCAGCTATGCTGTACCTTAATGGGAGCGATAAGTGCCATCTGCCACATGGCACATTACCTCTGGTATCCACTCATTATATGGAATCCCCTGGATGCAGCCGGGAGCAAACCAATCCAAATATATGTGCAGTTCTCCAGCTTTCAATGAGCGCAAGTAATGACGTCACTGCCATGTACATACGCTCTGCCTGTCAAGCTCTCAAGAGAACCCTCTGACAGAGCAGAATTTTGATCTTAGTTCAGATACTGTCATAAGTGTATGTAAAACTCACAGTTACCGACCTGGTTTCGCCCTTTTTGGGGCTCATCAGGGCAACGCAGTGAGTACTGCATACACTTATGACTCTGAAAACCTTTCGGTTATATACCAGTCACTTTTCGATGTCATACCATCAGTGGTGAACCGCCATTAAGGTATCCCATCCAGCTATGCTGTACCTTAATGGTATCCAGCCCTGATGAGCCCCAAAAAGGGCGAAACCAGGTCGGTAACTGTGAGTTTTACATACACTTATGACAGTATCTGAACTAAGATCAAAATTCTGCTCTGTCAGAGGGTTCTCTTGAGAGCTTGACAGGCAGAGCGTATGTACATGGCAGTGACGTCATTACTTGCGCTCATTGAAAGCTGGAGAACTGCACATATATTTGGATTGGTTTGCTCCCGGCTGCATCCAGGGGATTCCATATAATGAGTGGATACCAGAGGTAATGTGCCATGTGGCAGATGGCACTTATCGCTCCCATTAAGGTACAGCATAGCTGGATGGGATACCTTAATGGCGGTTCACCACTGATGGTATGACATCGAAAAGTGACTGGTATATAACCGAAAGGTTTTCAGAGTCATAAGTGTATGCAGTACTCACTGCGTTGCCCTGATGAGCCCCAAAAAGGGCGAAACCAGGTCGGTAACTGTGAGTTTTACATACACTTATGACAGTATCTGAACTAAGATCAAAATTCTGCTCTGTCAGAGGGTTCTCTTGAGAGCTTGACAGGCAGAGCGTATGTACATGGCAGTGACGTCATTACTTGCGCTCATTGAAAGCTGGAGAACTGCACATATATTTGGATTGGTTTGCTCCCGGCTGCATCCAGGGGATTCCATATAATGAGTGGATACCAGAGGTAATGTGCCATGTGGCAGATGGCACTTATCGCTCCCATTAAGGTACAGCATAGCTGGATGGGATACCTTAATGGCGGTTCACCACTGATGGTATGACATCCAAAAGTGACTGTATATATATGTGGCAGATGTATATATACATATATATATATATATATACATATATATATATACATATATATATATACATATATATATGTATATATATATGTATATATGCATATATGTATGTATATATATATATATATATATATATATATATATATATATATATATATATATATATATATATATATATATATATACATACATACAGGGGGCTTCAAAAGTAGGTATACAGTAAGGATTATACCAGTATTACCAGTATTATAATCGTGGTGCTAGGATTCATTTAGTACGAGAATTCATTTAATTCATTAAAATCATTATTACCATTTTTTATATTTTTATTTTCGTAATTTTTTCTATAATACGTCTATTATTTGCAGGTGAAGTGGAAATTTAACGATGGCTGGTAATTCAACGGACGAGGAGCGCAAATGGATTTTGAAACAGTACTGGACAAAACATTTGTTTGAACATTTGAGGGATTAATATGTTTATTATTGATATGTTTATTATTGATATGTTATTATCGATATGCTTGTGTAATCAATAAAATACGTTTTGTGCGCACGGTTTGTTTTTCATTACTGTATACCTACTTTGGCAGCCCCCTGTATATATATATATATTTTTTTTTTCTGGGAACCCTCGGATCTTTCAGCCATTGGTATAGCATGACACCATCTCGGTTTATATTACTACAGCCACCATGTACGCATCGACTAAGCATTTTTTCCATCGTTGTTCTCCTCCTCTTCCCTTTCATAAGGGGTGAGGTCCGATTACACCAAGCTCTTCCACTCCCCTCTGTCCTCAGTCAACTCTTTCTGCCCTCCAGCCGCCTCCACCTTACTGATATCGCTCTTCACACAATCTTCCCATCTCAATCACACTCTACCTCTGTTCCTCCTACCTTGTTCCCTCAACCTATCCGCTCTCTTTGCCATTCTCTCTTCCCCCATCTGCCCCAAATGTCCTGCACATCTCAGCCGGCATTTCACCAATTTCCCCGTCAAGCTCATCTGCACACCAATCTCCTCCCTCAGTTCATCCATTCTCCTTTTATCCAACCTCTTAACTCCCAACAGTGCCGGTGAAGCAATCCTCCTGACCAAGTTGTTCTCGCAAATCTGCAGCCTCTATTGTTGTCTCTCTGTCAGTGCCACAGTCTCCAGACCGTAAAGGTAGGCCAGCGTTACACAAGACATCAGAACCTTTCCTTTCAATCTCCTTGAAAATGTTCTGTCTGCCATTACACCCTCCACCCTCCTCCACACATTCACACCCACCTGAATCCTCCTCTGCACCTCTGCCACTTCCTTGCCATCACCTGTCACTGTTCCACCGAGATACTCAAACCTATTTCCTTGTCTGATCTCCTTCCCCTCTAACCTGATATTCAATTTTTTTTTCTGCTGCCTCACTCACATCACCTCCATCTTCTCCATGCTCCTTTTCAGCTCATGTTTCTCAAATGCTTCTTTTTCACTCCCCCAGTACTTCCCGCATCTCCCACGCACTCTCCACCACAACAACCAGATCGTCCGCATATAATATCCTCCCCGGAATATCTTTCATGTTTACCTTCCTGCTTATGTTACGGATTCGTCACTTCCGTTGTTGTGGTTTTCATCCACTGTAAACATTTTTGGTTCCATGCACTATTATTGTTATCGTTTAAGTGAAATGGAGATAACTGTTTTCAAAAGGTGAAAAAGTTAGTGTTTTAAAAGAAACCGGAAACAGGATCGGGCACCGGACGAAGAAGAAGAGGAGAAAAAGGCAGAGCAAGTGAGGTCGGAGAAGAAGCCGAGCTGCTTCGAGGTCTTGAGCAAACACTGGCGAACGGGGGTCACGAGTGAACTTTGGGTTTCCTGGGAAAGGGATTCCTGCGACAGAGTTGTTATCTCTGTGACAGATAAACCTGCGTGTCGGGTTTTGCAGTTGATTCCGAAGAGAATCATTGGAATGCAGATACGCCTCGAGTACAGGCCCGTCGGCCATTTTGCCTCGCTCCCGATTTCGCATCGCTCCTGGCTTTTCACCTCGCTCCAACCATTTCACCGCATCCAGACGTTAACCTGGTTTGCGTGTGTAACATGGATTGTGAGTGGGAAATTTCGGTTCGCCGTTTGGGAGCCGTTGAACGTCCATACACGAAGGTGTGATTTCCCAGTCGCCTCTTGAGGGCACCTTTGCGCATCTTTGGCGGCGTGACGGTCAGCCGAACGGGATTCTGGTCTCGATACAACATCGTTCTTACGATTACCGGAGCGTGGATCGACTTTGACTTGATGCCGGGACAGAGACATTGGGAATGTTCTTTTCGCTCACTGGGAACACAGTGAGTTATATTGTACGAAACTGATGGTACCATCATAGGAATGATATATTGGTTGTACAATTGATCAATATTGTTATTGTACTGTTATTCTTGTGTGACCTTAATACAATACTTGTTTGTTGGTAACAATTGGTGTGGTTTCACCATTGATCTTTAACACACAGATTAACACATCTTTCTGCCGTGACTCCTCTCGGGGCTCGGAGGTACACCGTGACCGGGGTTTGGGGAGGAGCACGTAACACTTACCAGCTCCATCACCATGCTAAACAGGAGTGTGCTGAGAGCGCTTTCTTGCCTCAAAACCAATGTTCACATTGCAACTCCTCCGACATACTCATCATCAACCAAAACTCTTCCTGTTGTCAAACCATCAACCAAACCCCTGACTATCACTTCTCCTTCTCCCTCCTTTTGCTTTAAATATTTCCCTATTGATTCTTGTCTTTTTGCACTTGTTGTTTTCATGTTTTGTTATGCATTATGTTTTGCACTCTGTCAAAGCGCCTTTGGGCTTCATGAAAAGCGCTATACAAAATAAATGAATTATTATTATTATTATTATTATTATTATTATTGTTGTTCCCTTATGCATTCCTTCCACCAACTTAACTTCTGTTTCCGACACTTGTTACGTACTCCCTTCTGAACCCCGGCCACGGTGTACCTCCGAGCCTAGAAGGAGTCATGGCAGAAATATGTGATATTATGTGTGTGTCCCAATGACCAATGGTAGAACCACACCAAGCAACTGATACAAAACAAATTATTGTATTCAAACCTCACACAATAATAACACTTAACGCAAGTACAAGGAAACTCTCATTTGCACATCATAAACCATACAATTGCTATGATGGTACCACCAATATATCCTTAATCAATAACTCACAGTACTCCAACGTGAGTGAACTGCAACATTCCCCAAAGTCACGGTGTCACGACACAAGGCCAAAGTCGATCCCCGCTCTGGCGATCACACAAAAAGGTCATACCGAGACGTGAACCCAGGTCGGTCGACAGTCAAAGCTGCAGTAGAGCCGCTTGGTGAGACGTCGGGCCGAAGTCGGTCTGGTAATGGTTCACCCAAAAGGTGAGTGGAAACTCACACCTTCTGTTCACCCGACAATGAAGCTGACATGAACAATCAGCGGTTCCCACGCTGAGGTCGCTATGGGAAAACCCACGACACACACATGGAACTGGGCGAAGGGCTGGTGCGAGGTGAAATGGTGGACCGGCCGATAATGGAGGCGTCAGCTTGCTCTCCCAGCGATGATTCACTCTCGGAACAAAAACCCGTCACGCAGGTTGAATTACAACTGCAATAACGACACTGTCACAAGAATCCCAATCCCGGGGAACCAACATTCGCTCGCGACCAATGTCCAAAGGCTCGCCACCACGAAGCTGATAAGTCTTTCTTCTCCGATCTCTCTCGATCCTATTGTCAGCCTCCTCTTCGCCTTCTTCCGGTTTCTTCTTCATCCATTTCGTTTTTCTTCGGAAACACTATTTTTACCTTTGAAGACAGTTATCTCCATTTCACACCAAAACCGTACCAATAATAGTACCTGAAACTAAAAATGCTTCAAGTAGATGAAAACCACAAAGACAGAAGTGACGAATCCGTAACACTCCCCACCCTCAAGAAAGAAAGTTTGAACATAGTGGAAACTTTCTTTTCATGCAAAAACACGCTTTAACAAACAAAAGTGAAACTCACACCCAAAAAAACCTACCAATCAACCTATGGCTGATCAACTCACGTGAGCAACAACAACTGATATTCCCCAGAAGAAAGCAACAACACTTCCAAATAACCGACAGGAATTTTCAAAGTTAGTTCACTCTGGATAAAGCATCAGCAACTACATTGTGCCTGCCCTTTACATGCCCAATTTCCAAGTTGAACTCCTGCAAAGACAAACTCCATCTCATCAACTGCTGATTTTTTTTTTTCATTTTTTGAATGAAGGTTAAGGGGTTGTGATCAGTGAAGACTTTAAACTCTGGATTCTCTTGCACCCCAACTACAGGCACGACAGGTGATACAGGAACCATTTTTTCCACAGGCTTCCTCTCATAATATTTCTTCAGTCGGTTGACATGCCACAGCTGCCGCTTTTTCCCATGGTCAGGAGTTGTCACCACATAATCTGTTTCATTAACCCTCCTTTCGATTGCATAGGGACCAAAATACCTAGCCTGTAGTGGCTGACCAGGAACAAGAAGCAACACTAACACTCGGTCCTCAGGACTGAAATTTCTTATCTGAGAATTTTTGTCATGTCTCACTTTCATTTTATCCTGTGTCACTTTCAAGTTTCCTCTCGTGACTTCACAAGCCTCTGCCAATCTGTGCCTAACCGTTGACACATACTCAACCACTGCTGACTGCGACTCCTCCTGTAGCCACTGTTCTTTCACCAATTTCAATGGTCCTCGAACTGCATGTCAAAACACAAGTTCAAAAGGACTGAATCCCAATGACTCCTGAACAGACTCCCTCATAGCAAACAACAATAAGGGTATTCCCTCATCCCAGTCCTTGTCACATTCAAAACAGTACGTTCTGATCATATTCTTCAATGTCTGGTGAAATCTTTCCATGGCCCCTTGGCTCTCGGGATGGTAAGTACTTGACCTTACTTTCTCCACTCCCAACAGGTGTACCACTTGCTGAAAAAGCGTTGACATGAAATTGGAACCCTGATCAGACTGTGTGACCTTAGGTAGGCCAACCAGAGTGAAAAATTTAATCAAGGCCTTCACAATAACTGCCGCAGTAATTTTCCTAAGAGGCACTGCTTCTGGGAACCTAGTGGAAGCACACATGATGGTCAGCAGATACTGATGTCCAGCCTTAGTTTTAGGTAAAGGGCCTACACATTCAATAATGACTCGGCTGAATGGCTCTTCAAAAGCTGGAATTGATTTTAAAGGCGCAGAAGGGACTTTCTGATTAGGTTGTTTTTGCGGATTGTTGTTGCAATTGTTGCGGATTCGGGGTACGGCACTCCCGTTACCAAGGGGGGGGGGGGGGGGGGGGTTAGTCCCTTTGTCTTTTAAGCTGGCCGTCTCCAATCCTGGAAATTATGACGTCACTTCCGGTCGGTAGTAGCCAGGGTCATTGGTCAATGCAATCCCAAATACCTGCTTACTAGTACCGACCATTAGCGAGGAGATAACTTCCACCCGAGCCGCAGCGTTAATGGATACGCCGAGCGAAGCGAGCTGCGACTCGTGCCATTAACAAAAAGACTAACCCGATTCTGAGCGGTTCTGAAATCGTGCCGCCGGTACTCAATTGAGGAACAGATGGAAGCAATCGAATGAGAGGAAATCAGAAGGTAAAGAAAGAACAAATATGATTTATTACTATACTGTACAATAAAAGAGGAAACAAAAGAGAAAGAATGTACAAGCAGAGGAGCAAAAGGACACAGGGCAATCTTATACACTCTTAAATATCACGCCCAGGACAACACAAACGGACTTACACGAAAGGGTAGTGGTAGGAAGGAAGAGAAGGTCCAGGCAGATGGCAGGGAAGGAAGGTCCGGGTAGATGGCTCCGGCGTCGAGGTCTGGCTCCAAGTTCACGCTTTGGTTCACGGCAAAACCTGGCAGGCAGTGCGGTTCGTATGGTCGTGGTAGCGGACCGACCCTCTCACCGTCTCTTTGCTCTATTCACAGCTCCGCCACGCTCTCTCTCCACCCTCTCTCTCTCTTGGTGTTCGACTCGCCTCCCTCTCTCTCTCTCTTCTCTGCCTCGCCTCCCTCTCGCCACTCTCTTGGTGAGGCTGTTGCCCAGAAACAACTTGCCTTTGTCTCCTGGAAAGCAAATCCAACGGAATGAAATCTCATTTCCTTTCACAAAGCCCGAAACAAGTGTGTGTCCACCCTCAGGAGAGCCAGGAAACAATATCTCTCCGTTCTCAAGACCGAACTCTCTTATCTGTCTCCCTCTTCCAAATCCTGGTGGCGTCTGGTCAAATCTGTTTCTGGTGTTTGTTCCCCCTCCATCCCCTCCCTTACCTCAAATGGCTACACAGCTGACTCCGCACGTGAAAAAGCTGAATTCCTCAACTCTGTGTTTGCCTCTAAATCTTGTGTCCCAAACCCATCGCTCTCTGTACCCACCGTACCCAGTCATATCCAGCTGCTCCTGGACTCCGTGTCGTTTCCTCCTGACAAGGTGGAAAAGTTTCCGCCAACCTTCGAGTCTGATTCTGCAACTGGACCTGACGGCATCAGCCCACGGGTCCTAAAGTCCTGTTCTTCCGCTCTTTCACTCCCTCTCTCAGTTCTCTTCATCCTCTCTTTTGCTCAAGGTCAACTGCCATCTGCTTGGAAATCAGCCAACATCACCGCTTTACACAAAAAAGGTGCAAAAACAGATCCTAGCAACTACAGACCAATCAGCCTTCTCCCAATTATCAGCAAAGTCATGGAATCCAGCATTGCTTCGGATATGAAATCTTTCCTCTTCTCCAATGGCTTGATCTCTGATCATCAATTTGGTTTCAGACCAGGTCACTCTACTCTGGACATGCTGCTTCTGCTCTCTCAACAATGGATGGAGGTCCTCAATGCCAAACAGGAAATTAGAGCTGTGTCCCTCGACATATCACGTGCCTTCGATACGGTCTGACACCCCGCTCTGCTCACCAAACCCTCCTCCTTTGGTATCCATGGAAATCTCCACGCATGGCTGGCGGACATCCTCTCTAGTCGTAGTCAACGTGTGGCCCTGAATGGGTTTCTCTAATCTCCTCTTCCTGTTCAGGCTGGAGTTGCCCAAGGCAGTGTTCTGGGCCTTGTGCTTTTTCTGGTCTTCATCAATGATCTCTCTGACTCTCTTGAAAATCCTCTCTATCTCTTTGCTGATGACTCTACTCTCTGCCGCTCCATTCCTCATCCCTCAGATCGGCAGTCTGCAGCCTCCTCAACTCTCTGCAGACCTGGACAAAATCACAGACTGGGCAAACAAGTGGAACATGTCTTTCAATCCTGACAAATCTCACACTCTTACGATGTCTTTCCGAAAAGACCGACTGGACAACCCTCCCATCTACTTTCTGAATAATCCTCTCCAAGAAGTTCTGTCACTCAAGCTTTTGGGTCTCACTATCTGCCATGATCTTTCCTGGGAAAACCACATTTCCAAGCTGGCCTCCAAAGCCAGTCGCCGACTGGGCATCCTCCGTCGTGCGAAGTCCTTCCTTGGCACACCTGAGCTCCTCACCACATACAAGGCTTTCATCTGCAGCTCAATGGAGTACTGCTCTCCCCTCTGGGCTGGTGCTCCTGCCTCACACCTAGCTCGTCTTCACGCTGTTGAAACCAAAGCGTTCAGAATCATTGGAATCTCCCGCGATGACGCTATCTCCGAGGGCCTTTCACTTACTCACCGCAGGCCGGTTGGTGGTCTTTCCGTCTTCTACCGACTCCTCTCCGGCCTTGCTCCCCCAGCTCTCTCTGGGCTCTGTCCCCCAAATATTCCTACAGGTCGCACAAGATCTGCCTGAACCCTCTTATGGTTAAACTGCCAAAATCAAGACTCTCTGCTCATCTTCACTCCTTCATTCCTCTTTTCTCCCTCCTCTGGAACAAACTCCCTCACCCTCTTCAATCCCACTCCTCCCTCCAGGTCTTTAAAACAGCTGTTCACCACCATCTCTTATCTTCCCCAATCCAAAACCTTGATCTTTTCTACCCCTGCTAATTTCACCCCAAATCCACTTTTTTGAAATACCAACTTCTTTCCTGGAAGTCCTTGGTGTCCTTGCGTTTTATACCTATCCTGCCTCCCCCAAGCCTTCTCCCTCCCACACATCTCCCGATGTCTCTGCTCTCAAATGTTGTGTTGTGTGTTTCCTCCCCTTCTCTCCCCATCTTGTCTACCGCTCCCCTTTTTATATACTTTGTTTGCTTGTTTGTTTGATTTGTTTGCTTGATAAATGTTAGCTCTTTCACGAGCCTCGATTCTGTATACCAAAAAAAAAAAAAGGTCTGCCCACCAGCTGGCAAGAATGGCAAGATTTACAGAACTCCGCCACATCAGGTCGCAATGCTGGCCAAAAGAAATGTACCAAAATTCTGTCACATGTCTTGTTCACTCCAAGGTGCCCGGCCAAAGGTGTCTCATGTGCCAAACCCAATATCTCCTTCTGGTACTGCTGTGGCACCACAATTTGGTAATGAACTTTCCTCTTGTCATTTGCTAGCACCTCTGGTGGTCTCCATTTTCTCATAAGTATTTCCCCTTTCATGAAGTAACCAACAGGTACCTTCATAGCCTCATCCTCAGTAATAGCTTTACCAATCAAACTCCGGAGCTCCGAATCTCTGTGTTGCTCTTCAACAAGTCTCTTTTGGACAAGCACCATTTATTCATCTTCGTTCCCAGATGTCTCCAACGGACACTCCATTTTCTCTTTTTGTCCAGATGCCACCTTTTCCTTAGGTTCCTTGATGTCACTCCCTTTCCTATCGTCTCTTCCCGACTTTTCCTCCAATATCTCTATGGAACCCAAATCCACATCACCTTCCTTCTCCTTCCCTTCAGAGCACTTCCTACCCATAGCACGAGTCACTGCACAGGATGGAATGATACCCGGAATCTCCTGCTCTAACTGTGCTGTGTTATTTTCCATACTGGGCTTTTCAACCAACATTGGTTTACCGGAAACTCGACCACCGGCCAAATCGTTCCCGATAATAAAATAAATTCCCTCTGCAGGAAGAGTGGCTTGTAACCCCACAGTGACCGGTCCTGACACCAACTCAGACTTTAAATGGATTACATGAAGAGGAGCTTTAACATAGCCACCAACCCCCCTGTAAGAGAACACTAACCCCATTTGCCGTCTTCTCTGACAATGGCAAAATGCCCTCAAGCATCAAAGATTGATGTGCTCCTGTGTCCCTCAATACCCCAACAGGTCTCTGGTTAGTTAAGTCCCCATCCAGTGACACAAACCCCTCGGAAATAAAAGGTTTGTAACCCTCTTGGACAAGGTCATTCTGTGATGCCGTAAGTTTGGCACGGGAACCTTCACAAGTCACTGTTTCCCAAGGACGATTTCTCGCATTGGCCAACGCATTCGGAGTTGCACTAGTTTGACTCCGCTCCTGATTTTTCCTTTTCAGGGCGTAATATTGGGACATCAAATGCCCAGGTTTCTTGCAAAAAGCGCAAGTAGGCCCGGAGGAAAAACCTGTGGTCTGCCTCGGGCCCCCCGGAAGATAGGTCTGCCTTGGAACTGCAGTCTTCTGATCCCTAAAGGTTGCGGTATCAGATTTTCCCCCCATAGTCCTCTCTAGGCCACCTCCATGAAAATTTGTTTTCCCAACCTGATTTAATGTAACCCCCCTGGCTAACGCTAGGCGGGAAGTTAGGTTTGTGGAACCCCATCCTGTGTGTCAAGTGTTACGGAGTCCGCTACAATCTCCTGGTCTCGGTAACCTCCGAACCCCGAGAGGAACCCCGGCAGAAAGATATATACCATGTCAAAACCAAGATCGAAACCACACCAATGGTTATCAACAAAAAGAATATATTAAAAATCACACAAGAATAATGATACAACCATGATAGCCAGCCACCATACAATCAATAACTTAGGATGGTACCATCTGTTAAAGTAATCAAACTCACTGTTCCCAGTACATGGAAAAACCACCTTTAGGCGGTTTCCCAAGTTGCACTTGTCCCAGTCCCAGTACATGGAAAGAACCTCTTCAATGTCTCGATAACCTTCAAGGCGAAGTTGATTCGCTCCGGCGATCGTTGGAACAATGTCCGATCAAGAGCAATCGAGGCGTAGACGGTCGGAGCGATACAGAAGTCATGTGGTCCAACACCCAGCAAACTCGCGGTAGAATGGACACTCTCCAAAGACGCGCGCCGACGTACACGTTTGCCATTCAATCAGCGAATCGCCGTGTACTCCTCAAACGTCGCTTTATTGCAGAGCCATCCCTGGCAAACCACCGGAGGATAAGCCCAGCCAACGCGACAAAAACCTTTTCCGATGAAGGCAGCGCGCGGGGCGAAATGGCGGCCGGCTCTTGCTCGAGCCCAAAGCCTCTAGGCGAGGATTCTCTGGAACCTCACACCTGTACCTGACTTCGCAGGCTTTCCCACTCCTCCAGTGATAACACCAAATCACACGATTCCTTTCACGGACTCAAAGTCCACTTGCGACGTTCGCTCAACCACGCTCCGTACGGAGCTTCAAGACACGTCTTTCACTGTCCTCACGCCTTCTTCTTCTTCACCCCTTTTCCTTCCGGGTCGGTTTCCTGTATCATTTTACGTTAAGCTTTTTAACTTCAGATAGCTGTTCCTGAATGCTAAACCTTTTGAGAATAATAATAATACATGATATCAGAAACATGTCAAGTGGGTGAAAACCACAATAGCGGAAGTGACGAATCCGTAACACAAGGCATAGTCATCTGCCATTGTTGCTGCCTCATACAACTCCGGTACCTTTTTTTCATCCAGATGCACTTTAATGTCCACGTGGACGCACTGTTTAAATTCCTCCACCAATATGAATGGTCGTAAACGGTGGAAGTCTTCCCCAATCTCCTTCGAGTCACACCACCTATCAAACATAGTTTCCTTCACTCTGGCAAACTCGACATGGGTCTCATTCTCTCTCTTCCTGGCATTCCTAAGTTTTTGTGGGTAATCTTCAGGGACCAATTCATAGGCTTTGAGAATGGCTTTCTAACCCTTTCTTCACTATCTCATAATCTGCACATTGGTCAATCGGTAAAGCCGAATAGATATCTTGAGCTTTACCCACCAGAACACTTTGTACTAACATAGTCCATGACCCCACAGGCCATTTTAACATTTGAGCCACCTTCTCAAAGTGTAAAAAGAACTTGGCTACCTCCTTTTCATTAAAGAGTGGAACCAGCCTCACATGCCTACCAACATCCCAAGAGTTCTGACTGGTTGTCGAACTAGCCGGCATGGATACCTCTTCTCTCCGTTCCCCCAGTAATTCAAGCTCCTTGAGTTTAAGTTCCCTCTGATACTCCATGTCCCGTTCCTTTAACTCCCTTTCGGCTCTCCTTGCTTCTGCTCTTTCTGTTGCTCTTTTTTCCTCGAATTCTCATTCCTGTTCTGCTCTTTCCTTTTGTGCTTTCCATTCTAACTCTTTTAACCTTTCCTGGCTCTGCAGTTGCATCTCCATTTTCTGGAGCTCCATATTTTCTTTTTCCTCTGGTAACCAATCCAAGGCTACCTCTTCCCATGTTGCTTGTCCCAGTAGAGATTCTACCACCAATGTCTGAATCTCTGCTTTCTTCATACTAACTCGGACCTCCAAGTTATAGTATTTGGCCAATATCATAAGTTCCGATCTTTTTAACGCCTGGAACTGTGCCTTGTTAGGAGACGTCACAAACCTTTCCACTTCAAAGACCATTGTGACTATTAGTTAGCACCTGTTAACCTTCACACAAAAAATTCCAAATTTTCAGAAATTCAAATTTGGGAATGTTAGAAAATTCAAAATTTGAAAATTTTGGGAATGTTAGGGAATTCGATCCCCGACGATCCCGGACGAGTTACGTGTTCCTCCTCAAACCCCGGCCACGGTGTACCTCCGAGCCTAGAAAGGAGTCACAGCAGAAAGATGTGCTATTATTTGTGTGTCCCAATGATCAATGGTAGAACCACACCAAGCAATTGATACAAACCAATTATTGTATTCAAACCTCACACAATAATAACACTTGACACAAGTACAAGGAAACTCTCATTTGCACATCATAAACCATACAATTCCTATGATGGTACCACCAATATATCCTTAATCAATAACTCACAGTACTCCAACGTGAGTGAACTTAACATTCCCCAAAGTCACGGTGTCACGACACAAGGCCAAGGCCAATCCATCTCAGTGTCGTCATCACCATCTCTCTCGGAACAGTATTGTAGGCCTTCTTCAGATCCACATATCCCAATGCCATTTTACCGTAAACCTCCAACCTCTTCTCCACCAGCTGTCTCAAGATGAACATCCCAACTGTCATCCCCCTACCCTTTCTATAACCCTGCTTCTCTTCTCCGATCTCCTTCTCCACACTTCCTTATCCTCCAATCCGAAACCCTCTCCAGCACCTTCATAACATGAATAAGGAGTGTAATGCCCCTGTACTTTCCCAGATCTTGAATACCCCCCTTCCACTTAAATGTCGGCATAATTAACCCTGCCTCCACTTCTTTGGAATTGACCCATCTTTCATTCATACATTCAAAACCTCTTCATCCACCTGACTCTGACTTCAACCTCTGCAATTATCATCTCTGTACACACCTCATCAATGCTGGCACCCTTCCAATTTTCATTCTCTTCAATGCTGTCTGCACTTCCGCTTCCGTGATCTCCCACTCCACTTTCCCCTCCACATAACTCTGTAGCTCCAGCTCATCGTTGCTTCCTTCCCGGTTCAACAGCTGTTTAAAATATCCTTCCCACACCTTCAATACTGTGCCCCTCTGTCACTGGCCTCCCACCTTCATCATTAATCACCACCCTCTTACCCCCTTCCTGTCCTTGCTATCCTCATCCCTGTCATGAGTCAATTTATAGATCATCTTCCTCCCACCATCCTCTTCCAACTTGTTGTACACATCCTCTTCCATATAATTCCTTACCTTATCCACAGCTCTCCTTGATGCTCTCTTCTTCTGCACATACAGGTGCAGCAACCCCGCATCCAGCTGCCTCCCACCATCCGTGATCTTCTCTATCCTTTTCCAAACCTCTTTCTTTTCACCAAATGCTTTCGCTACTTCCTCTGTTCATCATACCTGGTTTATATCCCTAGACGATGCACCCCTTCCTGACATCCTTCCACAACACTTCTGAAATTCCCCTAAATGCCTCTCCATACTTAGACGCCTTCTCTAAACCTTCCACGCCTTCTCCAAACCTTCCACTTCTTTGCTAAGTTGCTCATACCTTGCCCTTACCCTCTCCTTGTACTCTTCTGCTAAGTTTCCCCTGCACTCATCGTGCAGAAGAGAATCATCAGGCAGTCGATGTTGTGGAAGAATGATTTGTCTGTCTGTTTGAAGGTTTTTGCTGATGTGGTTGGACCTCTGATGCTGACTTGCTGTGGATGGGACCTCTGATGCCGACTTGCTGTGTTTGGGACCTCTGATGCTGACTTGCTGTGTTTGGGACCTCTGATGCTGACTTGCTGTGTTTGGGACCTCTGATGCTGACTTTCTGTGGCTGGGACCTCTGATGCTGACTTGCTGTATTTGGGACCTCTGATGCTGACTTGCTGTGTTTGGGACCTATGATGCTGACTTGCTGTGTTTGGGACCTCTGATGTTGACATGTCGTGTTTGGGACCTCTGATGGTGACTTGCTGTGTTTGGGACCTCTGATGCTGACTTGCTGTGTTTGGGACCTCTGATGCTGACTTGCTGTGTTTGGGACCTCTGATGCTGACTTTCTGTGGCTGGGACCTCTGATGCTGACTTGCTGTATTTGGGACCTCTGATGCTGACTTGCTGTGTTTGGGACCTCTGATGCTGACTTTCTGCGGCTGGGACCTCTGATGCTGACTTGCTGTATTTGGGACCTCTGATGCTGACTTGCTGTGTTTGGGACCTATGATGCTGACTTGCTGTGTTTGGGACCTCTGATGTTGACATGTTGTGTTTGGGACCTCTGATGCTGACATGTTGTGTTTGGGACCTCTGATGCTGACTTGCTATGGTTAGGACCTCTGATGCTGACTTGCTGTAGTTAGGACCTCTGATGCTGACTTGCTGTGTTTGGGACTTCTGATGCAACTTGCTGTAGTTATGACCTCTGATGCTGACTTGCTGTGTTTGGGACCTCTGATGCTGACTTGCTGTGTTTGGGACCTCTGATGCTGACTTGCTGTGGCTGGGACCTCTGATGCTGACTTGTTGTAGTTAGGACCTCTGATGCTGACTTGCTGTGGTTAGGACCTCTGATGCTGACTTGCTGTGTTTGGGACCTCTGATGCTGACTTGCTGTGTTTGCGACCTCTGATGCTGACTTGTTGTAGTTAGGACCTCTGATGCTGAGTTGCTGTGGTTAGGACCTCTGATGCTGACTTGCTGTGTTTGGGACCTCTGATGCTGACTTGCTGTGTTTGCGACCTCTGATGCAACTTGCTGTGGTTAGGACCTCTGATGCTGACTTGCTATGGTTAGGACCTCTGATGCTGACTTGCTGTAGTTAGGACCTCTGATGCTGACTTGCTGTGTTTGGGACCTCTGATGCTGACATGTTGTGTTTGGGACCTCTGATGCTGACTTGCTGTCGTTAGGACCTCTGATGCTGACTTGCTGTGGTTGGGACCTCTGATGCTGACTTGCTGTGGTTGGGACCCCTGATGCTGACTTGCTGTATTTGGGACCTCTTATGCTGACTTGCTGTGTTTGGGACCTCTGATGCTGACTTGCTGTGTTTGGGACCTCTGATGCTGACTTGCTGTGTTTGGGACCTCTGATGCTGACTTGCTGTCGTTAGGACCTCTGATGCTGACTTGCTGTCGTTAGGACCTCTGATGCTGACTTGCTGTGGTTGGGACCACATTATCTGCCAGCTGCGCACCTCTGTAACAACCGTTATTGGTTGTGGCAGGTCATATTGATAGAAATGCACCAGTTCACAAATCACTTCTGTGTCTATTGTCCCAAATGAGCAGATCACCGAGGGGCTGAGGTGCAGTGCCTGTGTCCCGTCTCATGTGCTCAGTTAAGCGAGTCTGCAGTTCTACGAGCAGGTTCTAAGTCATTGGTCAGAGGCAGCAGCGGTAGAAGTATCATTGCAGTAGAGGCACCAGATGTGGAGTCACATGATTATACTGGGGGCGACTCAGTTTCCAGGGCTGGAAAAGATGATAACTGGGATTCTGAAGGTTGTATTGTGCACAACTTGAAACTGTAGCATGTGGCTCGTTTGCTTTCTTGTTTGCGTTTTTGTCCAAAGAGGTAGCCCATGGCATGCAATATGTAGAAATGAATGCAGGTCTTACTTTGAGGAAGTAACTTTTGTTTGTAGTTACTGTAGTCAACACACCAAGTGGAATCTCTGCTTCTGTTTGTGATAAACAATTTGTAAATGATAGATACATGGATGATTTACATTTGGTAATAAGGAAAATATCTCCAAGAGGGTCACACCCAATGCCGGCTTGGGATCCGAGGATCCTGGGTTCGAATCCCGGTCGATGGCTGAATTAACGCCAGGGAGGTTGATTCATCGTGTCATCCTTCCGAGGTCGACAAATTGAGTACCAGCTCACTGGTAATTCACTGTGTGTCGCAAGAGGCGACTAACAGGGTTGGCGGAAGGAAGGGCATCCGGCCATAAAACATTGCTTCAAAAAGGGGACCATGGTGCCCAAAAAAGGCCAACCCATGCTCTGCGGGGAAAAATGGCCTCTAAAGGCGGTTCTTCTTCACACCCAAGTGGGTGAAACAATAGGAATTGCAAATTAGTCGAGGAAATCCGGTTAATTTATCCGGAGCTAGTTGTGTCCTCCCATCAACTTACTTTCTTCATGGGAGAGATGCTCAACAAAAAGGCCTCAATCCTGTCACTAACTGAGGCTAAGGTAAAGCAAAAGATTTTTCAATCTTTTGATGGATCTTCATAAAAACGATTTAAATACACAAAATAAACAGAGTTAAACGAAATCTTCTGCATATGTATATTGTATACTCATGTATTGTCTTTGTGCCAAGATGAATAAAATTGGTCCATGCATAGCCGAGAAATGGTTGGGGACACGTTTAAATAACAAAATTGGTGCTAGGCAGCCATATTCGATCTGATCTCGATGAAAAAATGACGTGTATATGTAAGCCATCATTCGTTATCTGTGTGCCAAGTTTGAATAACATAGGTAAATGCATGTCCAGGAAATGGATGAGCCTGTGTTCAATACCGTTTTTTTTTTTTACAACTAAAATGGTTGCCAGTCTACCAATCGGCCATGTTTGATCAGATCACGAAATAAAATGAGATGCAGGTGTATGTCACCACATACTGTGCTTTTGCCACGTTTGAACAAAACCGGACCATGCTTGTCTGAGAAATACGTAGTTGGGGACACATTCAAGTAACAAAATGGCTGCCATTCGGCCATCTTTGATCGCATCACGAAACAAAATGGTGTGCATATATACCACTATGTATTGTCTTTGTGACAAGTATGAACGAAATCGGTCCATCCATGTCCGAGATATGGTTGCAGACGCAAGGACGAGACCCAATCCATATAAGCCTGCGGTTCGGACCAAGGCTAATAATGCATATAGCTTTTGCTGAGAATGAATTGATGAAAATGAAAGGGATATTAGCAATGAAGGTTGTATATTTGGAATTTGTTGAGTGGTACCCTCAGTGGCACCCTCAGCCAATGATGCTACCCCACAGCCTTGCGCTGCATATGAAAGAAGAAGAAGACTTGTGGCACAGTGCAGTAATAATTCTGCCAAACCAGTTCAAATATTTCCTGCATAATATAGTTTTGCCATGCTGGTGACAGGAAAGGGAAAGTGAGAATGGAGTGGAGGAGTTTTCGGTAAAAAGTCAGTAAATTTTCACCTCTAGTATGTTGATGTATGGTGGCGATTTACTCTCTACAGATTGAGAATTTAACTTTGTTATTGCAGCCCAATTACTGAATTGAAGAAAAAAAAAAAGAAGCTTTTCGTAGCTTAGTATAGGGAAGTCTCATTGATGGCAAAAAGCACTTGCGATCTGAAATGCTCAGTCACTTAAGGGTGTCCAATAAACTAGGTTCTCTGAACTTACTCCCTCTGCTCTTTGAATCCTCCAATCTTCTCCAGCTCTTCCAGAATGTACGCATTCTCCCGGTAAGGCCCTCCACGTTAAACTCTCAAAATACAGGTTCACTGAACAATTTTACTCACATTTGTGGAGCTCTCTTCCTGAAGGCTGTTCAAGTTTGCTCTGCCTTCCAGAGTTTGAACGTAGACTTCCAGGACTCGTAGCAAATGCTCTAAACATTAAGCCACCGACTCCCTTCCTTGTTATATCCACCTGTTGTCCCACTCTCTCTGTATGTTGCCAATATTTCTGCACTCACATTACCTTCCTTATCTTCCATGAGCCTAAACTTTGTATCTCCCCAAAAAGAGATGAAATTTCGACTCGCAATGTTTGGTTAGATGTACACATGGAAAAAGTTAAACTTGGGCTGTTTTCGTGGATCAGAGCAATAACCGAGGCAATTATTCAGAAACTGTAATGTTTATCAAAAATAAAACCATATATTGGTAAAGTCTGCATGTTACACAAATTAAGACAAATGACTTGAGACAAATTAAGAGGTTTTGTTCTGTTTTAGCTCACCTGGAATGTAGTTCCCGGGACCTTATGGGATGGCGCGTCATCCGTTAGTCAGTTGGTCCGTAAACACTTGGACCTTCTCTGAAACCGCTAATGGGATTGTGACCAAACTTGGCACAAATGATATTCGGTATGTTGCAACTCGAGTTTGTTCACAGCATGAAAAAGATCAGGGTCTAAGGGGGTCTACCGGGGTCAAAGTGGGTCCAGGTTAGACTCCCCCAAAATAGGTATTTGCTTCCTTCTCTGAAACTACACACACTATTTTGATGAAACTTGACCACAACCTTCACCACCCGTACTGTGCCAAAGTTTGTTCACGGCATTAAAAAAAATCTGGCCCTAGAAAGGTCTACAGGGGGTTGCCCCCCCAAATAGGTATGTGCTTCCACTCTGAAAATGCACACACAGTTCCGATGAAACTTGACCACAATGTTCCGTTCATCTCCCGTGATGTACCAAAGTTGATCCAGAGCATTAAAAATTGAGGTCTAAGGAAGTCTGTCTATGGCGGGTTTAAGCCCCACAAAGTAGGTATTTGCCCTCTTCTCTGAAACTACATCAGATTTCAATGAAACTTAACAACCTCCATCACCTTCATCACTTCAGACAAAAACCAACAATCGGGGTCTAGGGATGTCTACGGGGGTGGGGGTGGGGGATTCCGAGAGAATGTAAAGGGAGTCGTTGCCATTCCTGTTGCAAAGCAGCCTTCAACTGTCCAACAGCCTGCATTGGTGGATACATTTTCTTAAATCTTCACCCAAGAATGTAGGCCTGGTGTTGGCTTAACTTGGGTTTAGGTGGCTGGCTGAAGATCATAGGATCTTGAGTTCGAGCCCCTGTTGTGCCGTTTAAATAACACCAGGTCGGTTGACTCAGCCTGCAAACCTTCTGAGGCTGGAAAAATGAGCACCAACCTACTGGTGACAGGTAGTGCATCAGCCACGCTTCCAGAAAATGATGCAACCAGCAGTCACAGGCTGCATACGAAACAACAACAACGGCATCACCCCAATAATGTTGCAAATATTCTCTAATGGAGGTAAATTATGACTCCTTGCTGGCCAGGGCAATGGTGTGTGTCGTCATCGTGTCCCAATAAATCAGTAACTGGGTGAGAATGGTGGAGTCTGGCGTTGTCATCCATGATGAATGCAGTGGGTGGTTGTCAAAATGTGGAACAACAACACAATCCAAAATGTCCCTATGTTGCTATTCACCTGTACAACGACAAGGTCAGGTTTACACTCACATCACAGGTAGCCCCATATAATATATTGTTACGTGCTCCACCCCGACCCCTTGGTCATGGTGTACCTCCGAGCCCCGAGAGGAGTCACGGCAGAAAAATGTGTTATTCTGTATGTCAAAGATCAATGGAGAAGCCACCCCAACTGTTACTCACAAACAAATATTGTATTAAGATAACACAAGAATAACAGTACAACAATAATAGTAATCAAAAGTACAATCAATATGTCCTATGATGGTATCATCAGTTTCGTATTATATAACTCACTGTGCTCCAAGTGAGTGCACCAAGAACATTCCCCAATGTCTCTTATTCCCGGCTTCAAGCCAAAGTTGATTCGCTCCAGCGATCGCCAGAACGATGTCCAATCGAGACCAGAATCCCGTGGGGATGGCAAGTACAGTCCCACAGCCAAAGCTGCATAAAGGCACCCTCAGGCGACTGGGAAATCCAAAGGCGCCCTCCAGGCGACTGGGAAATCACACCCTCGGGTATGGACTTTCACGGCTCACACTCGGCGAACCGCAAATTAATCTTCAAGCCACGGTGCACACACACACACCAGATATGTCTGAAAGCGGTGAAAACGGCTGACGAAGCAAAGAAACTTTGCTTGACGCGCGAAGCGCGTGAGTCAAAATGGCCAACGACTCGTTCTTGAGACGTAACGGCCAGACGATAATTCTCCTCGGAATCCACCGCCAAAAACCTGACACGCAGGTTGATCGGTCACAGCGATGACAAATCTGTCGCAGGAATCCCTTTCCCGGGAAACCCGAAAGTTCGCGAGTGACTCCCGTTCGACAACGTTCGCTTCAGAACTCGGAGCAGCTCGGCTTTCTTGTCTGACTCACTCGCTCCGCCTTCTTTCTCTCCTCTTCCTCTTCGTCGCCGTCCGGGTCCTGTTTCATTTAAAACATTAACCTTTTTACCTTTTGACAATAACAATTGCTATTTCCCTCAAACAACAATAATAATAATACATGGAACCAGAAATGTTTCAAGTGGATGAAAACCACAACAATGGAAGTGGCGAATCCATAACAATATGCGCCAACAAACCAAAACCTCTCAATTTAATTGGTTCACGAGTTATCAAACAGAGTGTCCACTATATTCGTCATGGGTTTGTGTCTGTGTGTCTGTGTCCGCAGCATAACTACCCGATGATATCATCTGATCTTGATGAAACTTGGGTGGGAGGTTGATATCATGATCTAGTTGTGTCCTGTCGAGAGTGGGCGTATTGTGCCCATTGTGGGCGGAGCCAAAAAAGATGTCTTTTTAGGGGGAAATCGAGTTCAACCTACATCTTCTCCGAGGGAGTTGGTGGAATCTGACAGGGGTTTCGGCATTTGGCTAGGCCAATGTCATGTGTCTAGCCCCACGGAGCTTGATTTTTCATTTTCGCCCCAAGGTCAAGGTCACAAGGTCACGAAATTTAGAAAAGTCGATTTTTGATGGTTTTATTACATTGTTCGCTTCCTGATAGGGGGCAATGTCGTACATGATCTTATATTATCACATACATCATGAAATACAAGTTTTCCCACAAATTTCAGAATCTTTGACCTTTGAATGTCACAAAGGTCAAAGTTTCAAAGTTGTCGGAATCGAACCGAATTTTCGGTATTTTCTATCTCATTTCAAGGTCAGTAACTTTCGTTTTGACATTTCAAGGTCACAAAGGTCAAATTTTCAAAGTTGTTGGAATCGAACCGAATTTTCGGTATTGTGTAGCTAACTAGTCTCATAACAGAGAATACACGTACATTCCTATTTATATATTTTCAATGTCGGTTTTGACTTTTAAAGGTCACAAAGGGTGGCCATTTCAAAGTAGTCCGTCCTTTGTCATTGAATACCGCTCGCTCGTGAACCATCGTCGTCTCCTGACTTGTCCATTTTAAATTCAGGCTGTGACAACAAAATGTGCAAAAGTCAAATTGTGTGAATACTTTCTGAAGGCAGTGTCTTTGTATTTTATTCAAACATCATTAATATCAGTGTTTTTGTGCTATGCCTGCTTCAAAATTCCCAGAAGGCAGAATGGTTGATGGTTTTCCAAGTTGATGGTTTTTAAAAAAACTGTTGTACCTTTTTCACCAGATTGCCGTCAAATGAGATTTTTCAGCATTTGCTCTTTATTTATTTATTTATTTATTTCAAATTCTGAACGGGTGGTGGTGGTGGGGCAAGTTTCAAGACGATGACAAATTTTGTTCTTCATATCGATGGGTATCTCGAGGAGGCAATTTTCCACCTCTGCGCTCATCCTTAGTGTGAATGAAATCTTGGCATTCCATCCATAAAGGCAATTAGCAGGCTGCTCTCCTGGATTTGCAAGCCTTCGAGGTTTGTTGAGAATAGCAAGAAGATGCGATTTTAACAGCACCAAGTGTTATGGTATCATATTATGGAGGAACATCTAATTTATTGCAAGGGCTGCGTCCCCGAGGGCCAAACCAAATGTGATGCGGGTTTCATTAATCACCTTCCGATGTGAAAGTTTGAAGCTTGTGTACTGACAGTGATATATTACCTCCAAATACCAGTGTAGATCAGTGTTGATTGCTTAAAGAGGGACTTGTGCTTCTCAAAAAAGGATAACTAATGGGTAATATTGTACCTGTAAATACAAGAAAAGTCGGAGGTCCCGGCCACGGTGTACTTCAACTGTCCATCTTGACTGTGTCATATCTATTCGTACATTTCTGCACTCTCATTTGCTGCTCATGATAGCGAATCCAAGACAGGGAAATTGGCCATGGCACCAATACACAATGGCCTACTCTTCTTGAAAGTTGTGGTCCTAATTTATTTTCCCGAAGGCTGCTTCGCACAAGCACTCTGGACAGCCAGCTTTGATGACATGCTACGAGATGCTGCACCTCCTACCAGCACAGCACCAGAATGGAAATTTACTGGAAGTGTTTGACGATGGAACTCTAACCATTTTTACCTCAGCCACAGAAGGTGGTAGTCAGGTTCACGATGTTTTTTCGTTCAAAATCATGGTAGATTAGCAAACCCATACATTTTTGGAAACGTTATTACATGGAAAATCGGAAAATCAATGTTTACATTTGCCAATTCCGACCAATTCGATTCGACCAATTCGACCAATTCGACCAATCGACCAATTCCATTCGACCAATTCGACCATTCGACCAATTCGATCGATTCGATTCGATTCATCGAATTCGATTCGATCGACCATTCGACCAATTCGATTTGCCAATCAATTTGACCGACCTTTGCTTGTGTGGAACGGACTGTGAAAACGATGCGGACTATATTGTCGGATACGACACACAGGACAGTGATGACGAACTCTAAATGGCATATTCTGTAATCGTGTATGTTTGATGCCATTGACTGCCTGTGTATATTTTGTCATTGACTGCCTGTGTAGATGTGAAGTTATACTGACTGCATGTGTATATATGATTTTGCTGACTGCCTGTGTATGTTTGGTGATATGAATTATTGTGACACATTTTGATGTTATTAACTGCCTGTACAAAATGATAACATGTATTTGATTATGCAACTTATCGCGAATATAGAGACAGTATTTTGCAATTCAAAACCTTTGATTCGTGCCTTACCATTCCCCATAGCACTAATTTGATACTTTCATTGGATTCCTTGTCCCTGAAAATATAGGTTTAGTATATTTTAAAAAGTTTTTAGGGTAATTAGAGGCAGAAATAGAACAAAATATGTATTTTACAGTGGCCATTTTGAAAATCCAAAATGGCCGCCATACAGGTATCTCTCCAAATGTAAACATTGATTTTTAGTTTCCTTATGCTATAACCTTTCCAAAAATGTATAGGTTTCCTAATCTACCATGATTTTGAACGAAATATAATTTATTGACATAGTGAACCTGACTATGGACAGAGGTTACGTTTTCCACCCTGTCTATTTGTCTGTCTGTCTGTGAGCAGTATATCTCACAAAGTTATGGACGGATTCGGACAAAATTAGGTGGACAGGCTGGGTCTGTGACAAGGAGGAATTGATTTGATTTTGCTGAGGATCCGAATCCAGATACAATAAAATTTTAAGTTCCCCCCTCTGGGCTGGTGCTCCTGCCTCACACCTAGCTCGGCTTCACGCTGTTGAAACCAAAGCTTTCAGAATCATTGCAATCTCCTGCGATGAAGTTAACTCCGAGGGCCTTTCACTCACTCACCGCAGGCAGGATGGTGGTCTTTCTGTCTTCTACCGACTCCTCTCCGGCCTTGCTCCCCCAGCTCTCTCTGTGCTCTGTCCCCCAAATATTCCTTCAGGTCGCACAAGATCTGCCTGCAACCCTCTTATGGTTAAACTGCCAAAATCTAGGCTCTCTGCTCACCTTCACTCTTTCATTCCCCTTTTCTCCCGCCTCTGGAACAAACTCCCTCACTCTCTGCAATCTCACTCCTCCCTCCAGGTCTTTAAAACAGCTGTTCACCACCATCTCTTATCTTCCCCCATCCAAAACCTTGATCTTTTCTACCCCCGCTAATTCACCCCAGATACACTTTTTTTTAATTTTTTTTATTCCAACTTCTTTCCTGGAAGTCCTTGCAGTGTTCATATGCTTTTTCCTCTCCCACCTCCCCCAAAGCCCTCCCCCTCCAACATTTCTCCCATTGTCCCTGCTCTCAAATATTGTGTTTGTGTCCTTCCCCCTCTCCTGTCTCCCCTCTCTCCTCTCTCCCTCTCTCCCCATCTTGTCTGCCGCTCCCCTTATTTTTTGTGTTTTGTGTGTCGGTTTGACTTTTTGTGTGATTCATGTTAGCTCTTTCACGAGCCTCGATGTTGTATACAAAAAAAAAGAAAAAAAGAAGAAAAAAAAAAGAAGTGATTCTTCACCATTGAGCGATGGGGCCAAAAACAATATATGGCACGATATCTCATAAAGTTGTGGATGGATTCGGACGAAATTTGGTGGATGAGTAAACTGTTCAGCCTGGTGAACCTGGTGAATGTGATACCTCCGTATGCACTCTACCGAGTGCTGTTCTAGTATTCTCATGATTTATGGTCAGTTGTACCAAATTTTCATTGGTCTGAACCGCCTTGTAGCATTCCTGCCTGCCGGACCCGGTGGGGGTGGGGTCTTTTGTGTCCTCGGAGTCTTTTGGGTGCTTGGGGACTTTGGGATCTTCTGAGTCTTTTTGGGTCCGTTGGGTCTTTTGGGTCATCGGGGACTTTTGGGTCTTCTGGGTGTTCTGGGTCTTTGGGGAATTTTGGGTCTTTTGGGTCTTTTGAGTCCTCAGAGAGTTTTGGTTCATCTGGGTCTTTTGGGTCCTTGGGGAATTTTGGGTCTTCTGGGTCCTTTTGGTCCTCAGGGACTTTTGGGTCTTTGGGTGTTATGGGTCTTTTGGGTCCTTGGGAACTTTTGGGTCATCTGGGTCTTTTGGGTCCTTGGGGACTTTTGGGTCTTTTGAGCCCTCAGAAAGTTTTGGTTTATCTGGGTATTTTGGGTCCTTGAGGACTTTTGGGTCTTCTGGGTCTTTTGAGTCCTCAGAGAGTTTTGGTTCATCTGGGTATTTTGGGTCTTCTGGGTCCTTTTGGTCCTCAGGGATTTGGGGTCATCTGGGTCTTTTGGGTCCTCGGGGACATTTGGGTCATCTGATGCTTTTGGGTCCTCGGAGTTTTTGGGTGCTTGGGAACCTTTGGGTCTTCTGAGTCTTTTTGGGTCCGCTGGGTCTTTTGGGTCATCGGGGACTTTTTGGTCTTCTGGGTCTTTTGGGTGTTCTGGGTCGTTTGGGTCCTCGGGAACTTTTGGGTCATCTTGGTCTTTTGGGGTTCTTTGGGGGACTTTTGGGTCTTCCGGGTCTTTTGAGTCCTTTTGGGTCTTTTGAGTCCTCAGAGAGTTTTGGTTCATCTGGGTCTTTTGGGTCCTTGGGGAATTTGGGGGTCTTCTGGGTCCTTTTGGTCCTCGGGGGCTTTGGGTCTTTTGGGTCAATGGGGACTTTTGGGTCTTCTGAGTCATTTTGGTCCTCAGGGATTTTGGGGTCATTTGGGTCCTCGGGGACATTCCGGTCATCTGGGTCTTTTGGGTCCTTAGAGACTTGGGTATTTTGAGTCCTCAGAGAGTTTTGGTTCATCTGGGTATTTTGGGTCCTTTGGGGACTTTGGGGTCTTTTGAGTCCTCAGAGAGTTTTGGTTCATCTCGGTATTTTGGGTCTTCTGGGTCATTTTGGTCCTCAGGGACTTTGGGGTCATCTGGGTCTTTTGGGTCCTCGGGGACTTTTGGGTCATCTGGTTCTTTTGAGTCCTCAGAGACTTTTGGGTTGTCTCGGTCTTTGGGGTCATCTGGGTTTTTTGGGTCATCAGGGACTATAGGGTCATCTTGGACTTTTGGGTCCTCTGGGTCTTTAGGTGTATTTGAGGTCTTAAGGATCTTAAAAGGTCTTCAAAGATCGAAGGGGTCTCAGCAGTCTAAAGGGTTAAAAGGTGAATTTCCATAATACCTAATTAATTAATAGAGTACGTAATTAATAGACACAAAGTATGCCTCACACGCGAACACACACACACACAAAGAACTCATCCATTTACAGTAGATTGGGCATGCTTGCTGTTGGCTTAACGGTTAAGGTGGCTGACTTAGGATCTTGGGGTCTTGATATTGAGTCCCTTGATATTGAGATATTGAGGTCTTCGGCTTGACTCAGCCTGCCATTCAAACCGAGGGTTTTATGCTGGAATTAGCAAGGACGATTTTATAGTACCCAGACAACTAAAGGACGAACACGTCACGAAATGCATTAGCTGTCGTGCCGATATTAAAGCTATCTTAAAGTCATGTCCAAATATATTCAATTGTAAAATATATTGATCAGGAAAAGCCAAAATCCACGAGGAGTGTTTGGAATGGTTTCAGAAGGTGATGCCACCTTTTTCTTTCTTTTTGGATTATTCAGTGTCCCTTGACTTCATAATGAACTTGTTTCCATTTGTCCTTTAAACTGTCTGCAGACAGAAGTTTTTCATATTTCTCCTTGAGCCGCGTCTCGGTTGCCTCAGTGAGTTACCTATCGGTGGCCACGCAGGTGCTACTTCAATGTGAACCAGGTAATCGTCACTGGGGGCCGGGCCGCGCGACTCTAGGGAGTTGTTGGGGCGACGCGGCGGAAGGAGTTGGGGTGATCAATCTGCTCGAAGTCACAGTCACGAACTACAACGGCACTCAGTAGAGAGCATACCTCCACCTGGTTGGCCATATCACTCAATGGTGAAGAATCACTTTAAAAATTCGACTAGCTGGAACCGGATCCGGATCTTCACCCAAATTGAATCGATTCTTCCTTGTCAGACACCCAACCTGTCCAACAAGTTTCGTCCAAATCCGTCCACAACTTGAGATAACCTGCACTGTATCGTTTTTGGCCCTTTCTCCCAATGGTGAAAAATCACTTAAAAAATTAAATAACTCCCATATCCGAATCCATATTCAGATCTTCACCAAAATCGTATTGAATCGTCCTTGTCAGACACCAAACCGGTCCACCAAGTTTCGTCCAAATCCGTCAACAACTTTTTGAGATATCCTGCTATGTATCGTTTTTGGCCGTTTCTCCCAATGGTGAAGAATCACTTAAAAAATTAAATAATTCCCATATCCGAATCCATATTCAGATCTTCACCAAAATCGTATTGAATCGTCCTTGTCAGACACCAAACCGGTCCACCAAGTTTCGTCCAAATCCGTCAACAACTTTTTGAGATATCCTGCTATGTATCGTTTTTGGCCCTTTCTCCCAATGGTGAAGAATCACTTAAAAATTCTAGTAGCCGGATCCGGATCTTCCCCAAAATCTAATCATTTCGTCCTTGTCACAGACACTACATCTCTGCCAAATTTCGCCCGGGCGTCCACAACTTTTTGAGATATTTTGTTCACAGACAAACAGACAGACAGACAGGGATGAAAACATAACCGACATCCACCTTTGGCGGCTGAGGTAAAAATGGTTGTCGGTGCAATACCAATGTCGCGCACAGGAACGTTGTTGTGAAGAAGAAGCACAACTTTGGTTAACATCCCTGTGTATTTTGTCCTTTCCTTTTGGCAATTTTTGCTCGAGGCTGCCGTGCAATTCCTTTGTGATTGCATCGCTTCGTGAGGCATATTCATTCAGCAAGATTCCCTCGGCGTCCCAGAAAATGGAGGCCACGATCTTGTCGGCCGAAAATTGGGTGTAGAAACCTTTTAAAAACAACAATCCCTGGTGGTTCCATTGCACGGGTTGTTTCTGGGTCCGAGTGGTGAAGCCACCCACTTTGTCGCCATATGAGTACTAAAGTCGGCTTTATCAGCTCACGACATAATGGCAGCCATTACTTTCAATCCTGCGTGCTGACGTTTCAGATGGTGGTGATTACGGTCGATTGTGAAAACGCTGCATTCAGAAGTTCCAGCCCGGGATATTGAAGCAACGTTAATGTGCTGATCTTCCTTCATTACTGCCTCGACCTAGGCGGCAGTTTGTGGGTCAGTTGCATCCCGCTACCCCCTGGGCCTCACATCCTCGTTAAAGTCAGCCACTCGTTTGGCCATTGTAGAACATGAAGACACTTTTTCCATGCGTGGCAACCTTGAATTTCTGGATTTCCTTGGATCTGCCGGCTTTTGCATAAAATTTCATGACGTCATTCTGCCCATCAAGGCTGTGCTACATCTGGACTTGTGGAGAGGGTGTGGGAGTGGAGCTGAAATCAATGGGACAGGAACAGACATCACCAGGGTGTTTTATACAATATCTAATACAATAAAAAAATATATCGTATTATTATTTTAACATCTAAAAAAATGTTTTTTTGGTGGAGGAAGGAGGTGATCATACTTGCCAGGTGAGCAATGAAGAAACACAGCACATTCACCTTTTGACCCTCTCGCAGACATCGCCGTCATGTACAATATCACCCATTCATACCTCAACAACCTACATATTCCTTTTTTCAGATGAAAAGTGATGATTTTAGAAGTTTGACCTTGAGTTGACCTTTTACCTTTTGACCTTAAAATAGTTGCTTTCCCAATTCAAGGAGACACTATGCAATTCCTGTTTAATTTTGAAGTCAATCAGATGAAAATGGATGATGCATCAGATGAAAATTGATGATTTTAGAAGTTTGACCTTTTACCTTTTGACCTTAAAATAGTTGCTTTCCCAATTCAGAAATGCACTATGCAATTGCTGTTTAATTTTCAAGTCAATCAGATGAAAATGGATGATGCATCAGTTGAAAAGAGGATTTTCGGAGTTTGACCTTGAGTTGACCTTTTGACCTTAAAATAGTTGCTTTCCCAATTCAATGAGACACTATGCAATTGCTGTTTAATTTTGAAGTCAATCAG
Source organism: Myxine glutinosa (assembly GCF_964187855.1). Taxonomy (NCBI): domain Eukaryota; kingdom Metazoa; phylum Chordata; class Myxini; order Myxiniformes; family Myxinidae; genus Myxine; species Myxine glutinosa. The sequence continues at coordinate 247,709,951 of NC_136261.1, forward strand.
ATGAAAATGGATGATGCATCAGCTGAAAATTGATGATTTTAGAAGTTTGACCTTGAAATGACCTTTTACCTTTTGACATTAAAATAGTTGCTTTTCCAATTCAGAGATGCGCAATGCAATTGCTGTTTAATTTTCAAGTCAATCAGATGAACATGAATGATGTATCAGATGGAAATTGATGATTTTAGAAGTTTGACCTTGATTGACCTTTTACCTTTTGACCTTAAAATAGTTGCTTTCCCAATTCAGAGATGCGCTATGCAATTGCTGTTTAATTTTCAAGTCAATCAGATGAAAATGGATGATGCATCAGATGAAAATTGATGATTTTAGAAGTTTGACCTTGAGTTGACCTTTAACCTTTTGACATTAAAATAGTTGCTTTCCCAATTCAGAGAGGCACTATGCAATTGCTGTTTAATTTTCAAGTCAATCAGATGAAAATGGATGATGCATCAGATGAAAATTGATGATTTTAGAAGTTTGACCTTGAAATGACCTTTTACCTTTTGACATTAAAATAGTTGCTTTTCCAATTCAGAGATGCGCAATGCAATTGCTGTTTAATTTTCAAGTCAATCAGATGAAAATGAATGATGTATCAGATGGAAATTGATGATTTTAGAAGTTTGACCTTGAGTTGACCTTTTACCTTTTGACCTTAAAATAGTTGCTTTCCCAATTCAGAGATGTGCAATGCAATTGCTGTTTAATTTTGAAGTCAATCAGATGAAAATGGATGATGTATCAGATGAAAATTGATGATTTTAGAAGTTTGACCTTGAGTTGACCTTTTACCTTTTGACCTTAAAATAGATGCTTTCCCAATTCAGAGATGCGCTATGCAATTGCTGTTTAATTTTCAAGTCAATCAGATGAAAATGGATGATGCATCAGATGAAAATTGATGATTTTAGAAGTTTGACCTTGAGTTGACCTTTTACCTTTTGACATTAAAATAGTTGATTTCCCAATTCAGTGAGGCACTATGCAATTGCTGTTTAATTTTCAAGTCAATCAGATGAAAATGGATGATGCATCAGATGAAAATTGATGATTTTAGAAGTTTGACCTTGAGTTGACCTTTTACCTTTTGACATTAAAATAGTTGATTTCCCAATTCAGTGAGGCACTATGCAATTGCTGTTTAATTTTCAAGTCAATCAGATGAAAATGGATGATGCATCAGATGAAAATTGATGATTTTAGAAGTTTGACCTTGAAATGACCTTTTACCTTTTGACATTAAAATAGTTGCTTTTCCAATTCAGAGATGCGCAATGCAATTGCTGTTTAATTTTCAAGTCAATCAGATGAAAATGAATGATGTATCAGATGGAAATTGATGATTTTAGAAGTTTGACCTTGAGTTGACCTTTTACCTTTTGAACTTAAAATAGTTGCTTTCCCAATTCAGAGATGCGCAATGCAATTGCTGTTTAATTTTGAAGTCAATCAGATGAAAATGGATGATGTATCAGATGAAAATTGATGATTTTAGAAGTTTGACCTTGAGTTGACCTTTTACCTTTTGACCTTAAAATAGATGCTTTCCCAATTCAGAGATGCGCTATGCAATTGCTGTTTAATTTTCAAGTCAATCAGATGAAAATGGATGATGCATCAGATGAAAATTGATGATTTTAGAAGTTTGACCTTGAGTTGACCTTTTACCTTTTGACATTAAAATAGTTGATTTCCCAATTCAGTGAGGCACTATGCAATTGCTGTTTAATTTTCAAGTCAATCAGATGAAAATGGATGATGCATCAGATGAAAATTGATGATTTTAGAAGTTTGACCTTGAGTTGACCTTTTACCTTTTGACATTAAAATAGTTGCTTTCCCAATTCAGAAATGCACTATGCAATTGCTGTTTAATTTTCAAGTCAATCAGATGAAAATGGATGATGCATCAGTTGAAAATTGAGGATTTTCGGAGTTTGACCTTGAGTTGACCTTTTGACCTTAAAATAGTTGCTTTCCCAATTCAATGAGACACTATGCAATTGCTGTTTAATTTTCAAGTCAATCAGATGAAAATGGATGATGCATCAGATGGAAATTGATGATTTTAGAAGTTTGACCTTGAGTTGACCTTTTACCTTTTGACCTTAAAATAGTTGCTTTTCCAATTCAGAGATGCGCAATGCAATTGCTGTTTAATTTTCAAGTCAATCAGATGAAAATGAATGATGTATCAGATGGAAATTGATGATTTTAGAAGTTTGACCTTGAGTTGACCTTTTACCTTTTGACCTTAAAATAGTTGCTTTCCCAATTCAGAGATGCGCAATGCAATTGCTGTTTAATTTTGAAGTCAATCAGATGAAAATGGATGATGTATCAGATGAAAATTGATGATTTAAGAAGTTTGACCTTGAGTTGACCTTTTACCTTTTGACCTTAAAATAGATGCTTTCCCAATTCATAGATGCACTATGCAATTGCTGTTTAATTTTCAATTCAATCAGATGAAAATGAATGATGTATCAGATGGAAATTGATGATTTTAGAAGTTTGACCTTGAGTTGACCTTTTACCTTTTGACCTTAAAATAGATGCTTTCCCAATTCATAGATGCACTATGCAATTGCTGTTTAATTTTCAATTCAATCAGATGAAAATGAATGATGTATCAGATGGAAATTGATGATTTTAGAAGTTTGACCTTGAGTTGACCTTTAACCTTTTGACATTAAAATAGTTGCTTTCCCAATTCAGTTAGGCACTATGCAATTGCTGTTTAATTTTCAAGTCAATCAGATGAAAATGGATGATGTATCAGATGAAAATTGATAATTTTAGAAGTTTGATCTTGAGTTGACCTTTTACATTTTGACATTAAAATAGTTGCTTTCCCAATTCAGTGATGCACTATGCAATTGCTGTTTAATTTTCAAGTCAATCAGATGAAAATGGATGATGCATCAGATGAAAATTGATGATTTTAGAAGTTTGACCTTGAGTTGACCTTTAACCTTTTGACATTAAAATAATTGCTTTCCCAATTCAGAGATGCACTATTCAATTGCTGTTTAATTTTCAAGTCAATCAGATGAAAATGGATGATGTATCAGATGAAAATTGATGATTTTAGAAGTTTGACCTTGAAATGACCTTTTACCTTTTGACATTAAAATAGTTGCTTTCCCAATTCAGAGATGCGCAATGCAATTGCTGTTTAATTTTCAAGTCAATCAGATGAAAATGGATGATGCATCAGATGAAAATTGATGATTTTAGAAGTTTAACCTTGAAATGACCTTTTACCTTTTGACATTAAAATAGTTGCTTTCCCAATTCAGAGATGCGCAATGCAATTGCTGTTTAATTTTCAAGTCAATCAGATGAAAATGAATGATGTATCAGATGAAAATTGATGATTTTAGAAGTTTGACCTTGAAATGACCTTTTACCTTTTGACATTAAAATAGTTGCTTTCCCAATTCAGAGATGTGCAATGCAATTGCTGTTTAATTTTCAAGTCAATCAGATGAAAATGAATGATGTATCAGATGGAAATTGATGATTTTAGAAGTTTGACCTTGAGTTGACCTTTTACCTTTTGACCTTAAAATAGATGCTTTCCCAATTCAGAGATGCGCTATGCAATTGCTGTTTAATTTTCAAGTCAATCAGATGAAAATGGATGATGCATCAGATGAAAATTGATGATTTTAGAAGTTTGACCTTGAGTTGACCTTTTACCTTTTGACATTAAAATAGTTGATTTCCCAATTCAGTGAGGCACTATGCAATTGCTGTTTAATTTTCAAGTCAACCAGATGAAAATGGATGATGTATCAGATGTAAATTGATGATTTTAGAAGTTTGACCTTGATTTAGCCTTTGACCTTTTCACTTCAAAAAATAGTTGCTTTCCTAATTCACTGAAGCAATATGCAATTGCTGTTTAATTTTCTAGTAATTCGGATGACAAATGATGATTTAAAACAATATGACTTCAAGATGACCTTTGACATCAAAATCAATATGCTTCTCAGTTGTGACTACCTCTACAACTTGGTAACGTTTCATGACGATCGGTTTAGAATTGTGACCTGTAGGCGATAATGGGTAGTAGAAACAGACAAATGAAAAATCACTCATAGAGCGACACTTGGCAAAACAGAACAAAGTAGCATGGCACTCAGTGGAGCATCCTTTTGACCTCAAAAATAATTAGTGGTTTAATTCAGTGACCTGATATGCAAATCGTTTTCAAAGTTTAAGTTAATCAGATGAAAATTGACAATTTTAGAAATTGGGCCTATGTTGACCTTTTGGCCTATGTTGACCTCAAAAATTGTTGGTGGTTGCTTTCAGTAAGGTGATATGAAAATCTTTTTCAAATTTCAAGTCAATCGGATGAAAATTGAGGATTTTAGAAATTTGAAAAAATTGGTTAACTTTTGGCCTATGTTGACCGTTTGGCCTAAGCTAATCTCAAAAATAGTTGGTGGTTGAATTCAGTTAGCCGATATGCAAATCCTCTTCAAATTTGAAGTCAATCGGATGAAAATTGAGGATTTTAGAAATTTGAAAACGTTGGTTGACCTTTGGCCTATGTTTGACCTTTTGGTCGATGTTGATCTCAAAAATAGTTGGTGGTTGAATTCAGTTTGCCGATATGTATATCCTATTCAAATTTTAAGTCAATCGGATGAAAATTGTGAATTTTAGAGATTTAAAAAAAGTGGTTGACCTTTGGCCTATGTTGACCTTTTGACGCCAAAATTATATAGGATTTTGTCGGCCTACGAACTCTACCATTTGGTAAAGTTTTGTGAAGATTGGGTGTCCTGGAGGCAAGTGTAAGTTAGCGGACAGACAAACACCCACACCCACACCCACACCCACACACACGACACACACACACACACACACACACACACACACACACACACACACACACACACACACACACACAAACCGGAGTGAGCAATATACTTGCAATTTTTTTTTTTTTTTTTTTTTGCCAAGTAACAAACAGACAGAATAACGCACGAGATCAATCAATATGCTTGAAAAATCTTCGATTTTGCAAGTAACAACATTACCTTTGCCAAAGGAATTGAAGCAGTGATCCGATGTCACAGATGCTAAAACCATCAACGAGAAGTCGATGCGAGAAGTCGATGTGAGCAGAGAATGCTCATTTTTAAATTAAATTTTTCTTTTTATTAATTACTAGCAGAAGTACCCGGCATTGCGGGGCGGGGGAGGGGAGGGGGAGGGGAGGGGGAGGGGAACGGGGGGGGAGGGGGAGAAGAGGGGGGGGAGGGGAGAAGAGGGGGGGGAGGGGAGAAGAGGGGGGGGAGGGGGAGAAGAGGGGGGGAGGGGAGAAGAGGGGAGGGGGAGGGGGGAGAAGAGGGGGGGGGGAGGGGAGAAGAGGGGGGGGAGGGGAGAAGAGGGGGGGGGAGGGGAGAAGAGGGGGGGGAGGGGAGAAGAGGGGGGGGAGGGGAGAAGAGGGAGGGGGAGGGGAGAAGAGGGGGGGGAGGGGAGAAGAGGGGGGGGAGGAGGGGGGAGAAGAGGGGGGGGGAGGAGAAGAGGGGGGGAGGGGGAGAAGAGGGGGGGGAGGGGAGAAGAGGGGGGGAGGGGAGAAGAGGGGGGGGGAGGGGGGAGAAGAGGGGGGGGAGGGGAGAAGAGGGGGAGGGAGGGGGGGAAGAGGGGGGGAGGGGAGAAGAGGGGGGAGGAGGAGAGAAGAGGGGGGGGAGGGGAGAAGAGGGTGGGGAGGGGAGAAGAGGGGGGGAGGGGAGAAGAGGGGGGGGAGGGGAGAGAGGGGGGGAGGAGAGAAGAGGGGGGAGGGGAGGAGAGAAGAGGGAGAAGGGGGGAGGGGAGGAGAGGGGGGAGGGGGGAGGGTGATGGGGGAGGGGGAAGGGGGGAGGGGAGGGGGAGGGGGGGGGGAGGGGAGGGGAAGGGGGGGGGGAGGGGGGAGGGGAAGGGGGGAGGGGGAGGGGGAGGGGAAGGGGGAGGGGGAGGGGGGAGGGTGAAGGGGGGAGGGGGAGGGGAAGGGGGGAGGGGGAGGGGAAGGGGGGGGAGGGGAGGGGAAGGGGGGGGGAGGGGAGGGGAAGGGGGGGAGGGGAGGGGGGAGGGGGGGAGGGGGTGGGGGAAGGGGAGGGAAGGGGGAAGGGGAGGGTGGGGGGAGGGGAGGGAAGGGGGGAGGGGGAGGGGGGAAGGGGAGGGAAGGGGAAGGGGAGGGAGGGGGAAGGGGAGGGAAGGGGGGGAAGGGGAGGGAGGGGGAAGGGGAGGGAGGGGGAAGGGGAGGGAGGGGGAAGGGGATGGGAGGGGGAGGGGAGAAGAGGGGGGAGGGGAGAAGAGGGGGGAGGAGAGAAGAGGGGGAGGGAGAGAAGAGGGGGGAGAGGGAGGAAGAGGGGGGAGGAGAGAAGAGGGGGAGGAGAAGAGGGGGAGGGGGAGGGGGAGAAGGGGGGAGGAGAGAAGAGGGGGAGGGGGAGGGGAGGAGAAGGGGGGAGGGGAGGAGAGGGGGAGGGGGGAGGGGGAGGGGGAGGGGAGGGAGGGTGGGGGGAGGGGTAGTGGGAGGGGGGAGGGGAAGGGGGAGGGTGGCGGGAGGAGGGGGGAGGGGGTGGGGGGGGAGTTAGAGGGGGGAGGGGGGGGAGGAGTAGGGGAGGGGAGGGGGAGGGGGAGGGGGGAAAAAAAACATGGATCTAAAGATGAAAGAAAAAAATACCTATGTGATGTGAATGGCAATGTTCCTCGCTGAAATGTGAAAAAACGCAATCGCGCAGCAAGGAACATCACGTGATCGCTCTGAGCGATCGATTGCAACTCTGCGTCGTGTCATGGGCGTGGCCAACGTGGCCTCATGCCCCCAGGTGATTGGCTAACTCGAGCTGCGAGAGAGCCATAATGCGCTACGTATGGCAAAAAATATGGATCTAAAGATGAAAGGGAAAAAAACCTATGTGGTGTGAATGGCAATGTTCCTCGCTGAAATGTGAAAAAACGGAATCGCTTTTCGCTCTGAAATACGTGCGAACGCGTAACTGAGTTAATGGCGGCAAGGAACATCACGTGATCGCTCTGAGCGAATCAGCACGCTGCTCTGCCATTCCGGTCATAATATGCCTCGCTGAAATGCGCTGAGGTAAAAATATGGTTTAAAAATATTATGATTTTTTTTTTAGGTCGACCATGTTCTTCCCAGGCTCAATATTTTTCTTTTTTTCTTTTTTCTTTTTTTTGTATACAAGATCGAGAGCTCGTGAAAGAGCTAACATTAATCACACAAAAAGACAAACCGACACACAAAACACAAAAAACAAGGGGAGCGGCAGACAAGATGGGGAGAGAGGGGGAAGGACACAAAAGAGAGGGGGAAGAGGGGGAAGGACACAAACACAACATTTGAGAGCAGGGACATCGGAGGGACTTGGGGGGAGGTGGGAGAGGATTAAAACATATGAACACTGCAAGGACTCTGGGGTGAATTACCGGGGGTAGAAAAGATCAAGGTTTTCGATGGGGGACGATAAGAGATGGTGGTTTGAACAGCTGTTTTAAAGACCTGGAGGAGGGAGTGGGATTGAAGGGAGTGGGGGAGTTTGTTCCAGAGGCGGGAGAAAAGAGGGAATGAAAGAGTGAAGGTGAGCAGAGAGCCCTAGACTTTGGAGACTTTGGCAGTTTAACCATAAGAGGGTTGCAGGCAGATCTTGTGCGACCTGAAGGAATATTGGGGGGACAGAGCACAGAGAGAGCTGGGGGAGCAAGGCCGGAGAGGAGTCGGTCGAAGACAGAAAGACCACCAACCTGCCTGCGGTGAGTGAGTGAAATGCCCTCGGCGTTGACTACATCGCAGGAGAATGGCCATGTTTGGCCAAATGGCCATGTTTGTGCCAAATATCAAGCACGTGAGCCTCTCCGTTTAGGAGTCTACCGGTAACATTACACACACACACACACACACACACACACACACACACACACACACACACACACACACACACACACACACACACACACACACACACACACACACACACACACACACACAAACTGTGTTTTATATATATAGATTTCTAAATTAATTAATCAAGTTAATTCTTAATTTTTTTTAATTAAAATTTTCATCATAAATAAGTGGCTGAGTATTTGATATAATGTATATTATGGTGCCCATTGATGGATGAGTATATTAGGGTGGGTCTTTTGGGTGTTCGGGATATTTTGGGTCCTCGGGAACCTTTGGGTCATCGGGGACTTTTGGGTATTTTGGGTGTTCGGGATCTTTTGGGTCCTCGGGAACTTTTGTGTCATCTGGGTCCTTGGGGACTTTTGGGTCCTCTGGGACTTTTGGGTCCTCTGGGCCTTTTGAGTCCTCAAAAGTTCCAGCATGACAGTTCCATTGCTTCTTTTGTAAGGGTTAAAGCTACGGTTTTACGTACAAGCCGCGTCATCAAAAAGTCAGTATGCCAGACTCTGAAAAGTCATTATTTTTCAACTTTCTTGACCTGCAGGAACCATGCAACACCTGTGTGGAAGCCGTTGCTTAGTGTCCTTCATTTACCCATTTACCCATTTACCTATTTTTTTTCGTCCACTATCTGTAGAAGAGGCCTCTACCCCCAATGTTTATAGATGCCAATCGAATTCAAATTGAAACCTATCTGTTGTTTATGCTGCCACGATCTTTCCAGGTAGACCATTCCACTGTACCTCATTACATATATCCTGCCAGCCCAGTTTATGTAACAAACATGGGAAAATTATTTTAAAGACAAATGATTTATTGATGCTAGGCAAATGGACGTGAAGGTGGAATGCAGCGTCTTACTGGTCTGTGGGTTAATGGGTAGGGAGCTTTGTTTGGCAGCCTTGTGCTGGTTACCCTGTAGTGCTCTGCTCTGTCGTGGCACCAACTGGGTGGTGTAGGTTGTTTGGGCCGCCTCCTGATCCGCACCACATTTCGTGCACGGCTCGCGGGTCACGTGACACGCTGGATGCGTCTCCCGATCCTGCCATTGCAATTCTCCCTGTATTCCCAAACTTCCGATCAACAGAAATTGCCACCATATAATTTCCTCATGCCTTTGACCAATTTCGCGCATAGAAGAGTAAAAATACAACAAATCAAAAGTTTTAGGCCTTTTGCAACAGTAAGAATGAAAAAACGCATTATTAGGAGCATTTACAAATTGATTTATTAGTAATTATAGCAGCGATTAAAAAATCAATCCCGATTCCATGGACAATTCTTTAATAAAATTAGGGTTAAGTAGCAATACCTTGTAAAATGTCGAAATAATTGACCCATTATGTTAATCCATAATGTGTTTCCTGCCAGCAACAATCAGTATCTCAATCCCTTTATGATCTTCCCTCTGGAAGGATTTCCTTGATTTGATGTAAGCGTTTGATCTGCAGAACGTGTTAATCAATATGTAAATTGGGCGACGCTGCTCTTTTGTCTTCAAACGGCCAATCAATTTGTGACCTTTAAGCCCCCCCCCCCCGCCCCCATATGCTTGCACCGCAGATTCCCACAGTGCGTGATTACTACTTGGTTACAGAAATGTGCTGAGTGCATGCACTTTGTGGTGTTAATAAACCAAAACTCGGCATCCACAGCACGGTCCAGGAGTATTGAAATGCAAAATAGCAAAGTTTGTTGTTTATAGTCTCCAAGAAGAATGGTATCTCCAAGAACAATCCTCTTCAAGACATTCTGTCACTCAAGCTTTTGTGTCTCACTATCTGCCATGATCTTTCCTGGGAAAACCACATTTCCAAGCTGGCCTCCAAAGCCAGTCGCCGACTGGGCATCCTCTGTCGTGTGAAGTCCTTCCTTGGCACACCTGAGCTCCTCACCACATACAAGGCTTTCATCCGCAGCTCAATGGAGTACTGCTCTCCCCTCTGGGCTGGTGCTCCTGCCTCACACATAGCTCGGCTTCACGCTGTTGAAACCAAAGCTTTCAGAATCATTGGAATCTCCCGCGATGAAGCTAACTCCGAGGGCATTTCACTCACTCACCACAGGCAGGTTGGTGGTCTTTCTGTCTTCTACAGACTCCTCTCCGGCCTTGCTCCCCCAGCCGGCATGTCTGTGCTATGTCCCCCAAATATTCCTACAGGTCGCACAAGATCTGCCAGCAACCCTGTTCTGGTTAAACTGCCAAAATCAAGACTCTCTGCTCACCTTCACGCTTTCATTCCTCTTCTCTCCCACCTCTGGAACAAACTCCCTCACTCTCTTCAATCCCACTTCTCCCTCCAGGTCTTTAAAACAACTGTTCACCACCATCTCTTATCTCCCCCCATCCAAAACCTTGATCTTTTCTACCCCCATTAATTCACCCCAGATCCACATTTTTAATGAAATACCGACTTCTTTCCTGGAAGTCCGAGCAGTGTCCATGTGTTTTATACCTCTCACAACCCCTCCCCCATTCCCATGCCTCCTCCCCCCAAGCCTTCTCCCTCCCACAGATCTCCCGATGTCCCTGCTCTCAAATGTTGTACTTGTGTGCTTCCCTCCCTCTCCCCATCTTGTCTCTCGCTCCCTTTATCTTATGTTTTATGTGTCAGTTTGTCTTTTTGTGATAAATGTTAGCTCTTACACGAGCCTCGATCTTGTATACAAAAAAAAACAAAAAAATATAAATTGGAGGAAATAAATGGAAGTAAAACGTGGGATGAAAAATGGGCACCTGCATGGTTCGGTCACAGCAAGTGGAGGTCATTATGATATGACGCAAGCATTATGGACGCTTTCCAATGAAGAATAGACTATAAAGTAAGACATTAACAAGTATTCGTTTTTCCCTACTGCGAGGTGGCTCAACGGATCATTTTGAAACTCTGCATGACGATTCATGACGTCAATGCGCAAAAACGAATGAAGCCTTTTTTTAAATTTCCATCCAAGTCGTGAGATAATTAACTTGAAATGTAATTGCATGATATCAAATACAATCTATATTTAGTGGAGCAAGTGTTTGCATGTGTATATGTTTGCTCTATACCCATTGGTTGGACAGCTGGCCTGACACCATCCACAATCGTAACTTGGAAAAAATATACTTCTGCCATTTTGGTAAGCCTCAGACATCCTCGGAAATGACATATCCGCGATTGCCATACCTTCCATATACGTTTAACGTTTAGTGTAAAACGACCTAAGCGACTGTTAAGGATCATCAAATATCGAAAGGTTGGAGCCAACAAGCATCATGGCCCTTGTGAATGCGATACGACGTATTGACCTCAGGGTTCAGGCCTTAGGCTTCAGCCCATAGTGTCAGTATATGGCCATTGCAATTATTATTATCCAAGCTAAATAAGCGCGATAATGAAATAAGCACGATAAAATTTTTTACCTTAAATGTAATGTGTTTACATTTAAGTGTTTAAATGTAATGTGTTTGTAATGTGTTTGAATGTAATGTAATGTGTAATGTAATGTGTTTGTGTTTACATGTAATGTGTTTGTGTTTACATGTAATGTGTTTGTGTTTACCTTAAATGTAATGTGTTTACATCTCGCGAGATCTTGGAGACGGCGGCAGCGATTCTCGAAGCTCCACACGGTCTCCACGTTTTTCGAAGTTAAGTCTGTTCACAATTGTATTTTGTCGAAACTGTATTTATCCTTCGTTGTGTGAAGTTATTGTGTGCAACTTTGGTTGTTTCTCGGTGTTTATCTTTCATAAATTGATCGTCTGTTTGCCGTGTCGCGAGCAAGGCCTTTGCCGCGTCGCGAACGATTTGTAATCGAAGTTAAGTGATTGTTCCCATTTGTATTTTCGTTAAAACTGTATTTATTTATGGTGTTGTACGTATATTTTGTCCCGACGAAGATTTTTCGGTGCAAATCTTTCATACCTGTATTGAAAATCGTGTTAATTCGTGTCGTGTCTTGAGGCCTTGTACAGTGTGCACTGTACAACCTTGAGGCTTTGTTTTTCTCTCAGTGGTCCATCGTTTGTGATCCAATAACTTTCGTTCTCTGTATTCCCAGTCTTTTCACCCATAGCCTACTTCCTTGTGTAAATCTCCTCAAAAAAAAACAAAAAAACATTTCCTTCTCTGTTCTCATTCATTTATTTCTTCTTATTCGTTCGTTCGTTCTTCGACCACGTGTTTCTCCCCCATTTCCCCAGATAGTTTTCACTCATTAACCTTCAATGTTTACACTTTCCCCTCAAGTTATGTATTCCGTCATATTTTATAACACCTTTTTCTTCTTCTTCTTTAAAAGGCTGCTTTCGACTTGCTCACCAAATCAATTCATCCCAAAAAAAATATCCATCTCCTATAGTGCCTTTTTTCTACATTCCCTAAACTCTCCTGCACTCCATCCTCCATCCAGCGTCCTTAAACGTATTTTTAACTCGAAGGTCACAAGAAACTCCTTCTGCAATAAATGTTCGTTTCCCATAAATCGTACACTTTCAAAAATCCAATCTCACCCCTCCCCTCCAAATCTTCCCCATAACCCCTCCCCTCCAAATCTTCCCCATCACCCCTCCCCTCCAAATCTTCCCCATCACCCATCCCTTTCAAATCTCCCCCCTTGCCCCCTCCCTCCTAAACTACCCCCTCACCCCTCCCCGCCAAGACGCCCCCTCGCCCCTCCCCTCCTAGACTCCTGCCTCACCCCTCCCCTCCAAATCTCCCCCATATCCCATCCCTTTCAAATCCCTCCCCTTGTCCCTTCCCTCCCAAACTCCCCCCTCACCCCTCCCCTTCAAATCTCCCCACCCTCATTGCTTCTCAATTTCCCCCCTCTCACTCCCCCTCCTCAAAGCGTCCTCCCCGCTTCTTCCCCCTTCAAACTCTCACCTCCATCTCCCCCAACCTTCTGCCTCGCTCTTCCCCCTCCTCAAATAACACCTCATTGTGGCTCACCCAATCACCATCAAACCTTTTGTCCGCCCCATCCTTCCCTTTCTCCGAGCTATTCTGAAATCTCTGACACACCTTCAACAGCTCTCCCTACCTCTTCCACCTCTTCCACATCTTACCCTACCCCTCCTCCCCCCTGTTCTGTATCTGATGCTCCCCCTTCCTCTTCATTAACGGAATGGACCTCAAACATCCGGGGCCTTCGTTCAAACTTAACTGATCTCTCCATACAGGTTGCTTCTGTCAAACCAGACGTGATCTGCTTAACAGAAACTTTCCTCCTTTATGATGTCTCTGATTCCATAGTATCTCTCCCGGGCTACTCCCTCCTCCGGTATGATAGACCTGAGCCTCGTCCTGGAGGCGGGGTTGCTATCTTTATCAAAAACTCTCTTCCTCACTCGCCCTGCACTGCACTCTCTCCACCTCACCCCCAGGAATACCTCTGGCTACGGCTTCCCCTTCGCTCCCACCTCTTGTTCATATGTGTGTTGTACCGTCCACCAAACAGTGATGACTCCATCTACATCTCGCTGTCTGATGATATGGACCAACTTCTATCTACTCATCCCAACTCTCTCTTCCTCATATGTGGTGATTTCAACTGTCATCATGCCAGTTGGCTGGGTGTGGGTACCTCTCTCACCAGCCATGGCTCCTCAGCAAAGGACTTCTGCGACTCACTGGGACTGACACAATCTGTCAATTTCCCGACCCGGATCTCAGTCAACGGAACATCTTCTCTTCTGGACTTGGTTATGACTAACTTCCCTGAAAATGTCTGCTGCTCTTCTTCTGCTCCGATCGGATCATCTGATCATGTCCTTGTTAAAGTGGACATCTCTCTGACCATCCTCAGGGAGCCTGCTCAGCGTCGACGAGTCTGGCATTTCACTCAGGCCAACTGGCACGGTCTTCAAGCAGCCATCAATCATCTGGACTGGTCTCCCATCTCTACCACCTCTGACATCAACTCATCCTGGGAATTCTTCCAAAGTAAATTGCTCTCTCTCATGCACAGATTTATCCCATCTCGTCTTCAGTTGTCATACCCTTCCTCCTGTCCATGGTACACGGAATCTTGTGGTGAGGCTGTTGCCCAGAAACAACTTGCCTTCGTCTCCTGGAAAGCAAATCCAACGGAAGGAAACCTCATTTCCTTTCACAAAGCCCGAAACAAGTGTGTGTCCACCCTCAGGAGAGCCAGGAAACAATATCTCTCCGTTCTCAAGACCGAACTCTCTTATCTGTCTCCCTCTTCCAAATCCTGGTGGCGTCTGGTCAAATCCGTTTCTGGTGTTTGTTCCCCCTCCATCCCCTCCCTTACCTCAAACGGCTACACAGCTGACTCCGCACGTGAAAAAGCTGAATGCCTCAACTCTGTGTTTGCCTCTAAATCTTGTGTCCCAAACCCATCCCTCTCTATACCCACCATACCCAGTCGTACCCTGCTGCTCCTGGACTCCGTGTCCTTTCCTCCTGACAAGGTGGAAAAGTTTCTGTCAACCCTCGACTCTGATTCTGCAACTGGACCCGACGGCATCAGCCCACGGGTCCTAAAATCCTGCTCTGCTGCTCTATTTCACCCTCTCTCTGTTCTCTTCACCTTCTCTTTTGCTCAAGGTCAACTGCCATCTGCTTGGAAATCAGCCAACATCACCGCTTTGCACAAAAAAGGTGCAAAAACAGATCCTAGCAACTACAGACCAATCAGCCTTCTCCCAATTATCAGCAAAGTCATGGAATCCATCATTGCTTCGGATATGAAATCTTTCCTCTTCTCCAATGGCTTGATCTCTGATCATCAATTTGGTTTCAGACCAGGTCACTCTACTCTGGACATGCTGCTTCTGCTGTCTCAACAATGGATGGAGGTCCTCAATGCCAAACAGGAAATTAGAGCTGTCTCCCTCGACATATCACGTGCCTTCGACACGGTCTGGCACCCCGCTCTGCTCACCAAACTCTCCTCCTTTGGTATCCATGGAAATCTCCATGCATGGCTGGCGGACTTCCTCTCTAGTCGTCGTCAACGTGTGGCCCTGAATGGGTTTCTCTCATCTCCTCTTCCTGTTCAGGCTGGAGTTCCCCAAGGCAGTGTTCTGGGCCCCGTGCTTTTTCTGGTCTTCATCAATGATCTCTCTGACTCTCTCGAAAATCCTCTCTATCTCTTTGCTGATGACTCCACTCTCTGCCGCTCCATTCCTCTTCCCTCAGATCGGCAGTCTGCTGCCTCCTCACTCTCTGAAGACCTGGACAAAATCACAGACTGGTCAAACAAGTGGAACATGTCTTTCAATCCTGACAAATCTCACACTCTTACTATGTCTCTCCGAAAAGATCGACTGGACAACCCTCCCATCTACTTTCTCAACAATCCTCTCCAAGAAGTTCTGTCGCTCAAGATTTTGGGTCTCACTATCTGCCATGATCTTTCTTGGGAAAACCACATTTCCAAGCTGGCCTCCAAAGCCAGTCGCCGACTGGGCATCCTCCGTCGTGCGAAGTCCTTCCTCGGCACACCTGAGCTCCTCACCACATACAAGGCTTTCATCCGCAGCTCAATGGAATACTGTTCTCCCCTATGGGCCGGTGCTCCTGCCTCACACCTAGCTCGGCTTCACGCTGTTGAAACCAAAGCTTTCAGAATTATTGGAATCTCCCGCGATGAAGCTATCTCTGAGGGCCTTTCACTCACTCACCGCAGGCAGGTAGGTGGTCTTTCTGTCTTCTACCGACTCCTCTCCGGCCTTGCACCCCCAGCTCTCTCTGTGCTCTGTCCCCCAAATATTCCTACAGGTCGCACAAGATCTGCCAGCAACCCTCTGATGGTTAAACTGCCGAAATCTCGGCTCTCTGCTCACCTTCACTCTTTCATTCCTCTTTTCTCCCGCCTCTGGAACAAACTCCCTCACTCCCTTCAATCCCACTCCTCCCTCCAGGTCTTTAAAACAGCTGTTCACCACCATCTCTTATCTTCCCCCATCCAAAACCTTGATCTTTTCTACCCCCGCTAATTCACCCCAGATCCACCTTGTTTGAAATTCCAACTTCTTTCCTGGAAGTCCTGGCAGTGTCCATATGTTTTATACCTCTCCCACCGCCCCCTTCCCATGCCCCCCCCCCCAAAGCCCTCACCCTCTCTCAGATCTCTCGATGTCTCCATGTCTCTCGGTCCCTGCTCTCAAATGTTGTGTTTGTGTCCTTCCCCCTCTCTCCCCATCTTGTCTACCGCTCCCGATGTTATATGTTTTATGTGTCGGTTTGTCTTTCTGTGTGATTAATGTTCGCTCTTTCACGAGCCTCGATATTGTATACAAAAAAAAAAAAAAAAAAAAAAAAAATGGTGGTTGATCCACCTTGAATAGAAGGAAAAAGTGACATTTTGGGCCTTACCCTTTGTCGGAGCAAAAGTGAGAACAATGGGGGTGGATGTTCATACAGGTTACTTAGCCCTTTAAATCCCCAGGTTACTTAACCCTGCAAGAGTGCAAGTCCCCAAACAGCTGAGTCCCCACCCCCTGGGGTATGAGCCGAGGGTCAATCCATAAAATCTTCACATATATCATGTGTGCCCAAATGTTGATTGGACATGCAAAGTTTTATTTGAAAAACGTTTTAAAATGTGCATATAATTGCATTTTTTGGTATTTGAACTTTTCACGCTGCTCCCATGGCCAGGTTTTGGCGGGACAGGGCCAAAAATGATATTTCATCATCACTACCAAGTTTGTTGAATTTCTGCACAAACGTTTAGGAGATAGCATGACAGACAGACGTAGCGAATTCAAATATCCCAGTTTTTATTTTTTAAGCGTTGAAAAAAAGAAAAAAAAACCATTTTAATGAAAGGGCCTTTCACTCACTCACCGCAGGCAGGTAGGTGGACTTTCTGTCTTCTACCGACTCCTCTCCGGCATAGCTCCCCCAGCTATATTTGTGCTCTGTCCCCCAAATATTCCTACAGGTCGCACAAGATCTGCCTGTAACCCTCTTCTGGTGAAACTGCCAAAATCTAGACTCTCTGCTCACCTTCACTCCTTCATTCCTCTTTTCTCCCACCTCTGGAACAAACTCCCTCACTCTCTTCAATCCCACTCCTCCCTCCAGGTCTTTAAAACAGCTGTTTCCCACCATCTCTTATCTTCCCCCTTCCAAAACCTTGATCTCTTCTACCTCCGTTAATTCACCCCAGATCCACTTTTTTTTTGAAATCCTGACTTCTTTCTTTCCTGGAAGTTCTAGCAGTGTTCATGTGTTTTATACCTTAGCCCGCCTCCCCCCCCCCCCCGACTTCCCCTTGCCTCCATCCCCCAAGCCCTCTCCTTCCCACAGATCTTCCAATGTCTCTGTTCTCTGCTGTTGTACTTGTGTGCGTCCCTCTCTCTTCCCATCTCGTCTCCCGCTCCATATATTGTATGTTTTGTTTGTCCGTTTTTTTGTGATTGATGTTCGCTCTTACACGAGCCTCGATCTTGTATGCAAAAAAAATAAAAATAAAAAGCGTGGAGATAATAATTTCAACTATCCTGTTGGCACGTGTGTTTGACCAATCTCCCTTCCCTCACTTTCAGCCTTCGAATTTGTAGTAAAATCCCAAATAGCTTGGAGTGAGGAATTAGACTGACGTGACTTTCAAGGAAGGAGGAATCCAGAGCACAAGGGATCTGCAGCTTCCAGGATGAATGTGCTGAACCCTGTGTAGAAAGCTTCACCGGACACCTCCACCGTAACTGCTGGAAAGGGACCGCATTGCGTTTCCTGAAACACAAGTGGTCATGTCTGTGGTTGGAGTTTGGTTATATGAAAATGAGATCAAGGTGCATTGGTGATGAGTAAGCGTTGGTGGAAAATTAAGCAAAGGTGTTGGGGAGAAATCACAATAGGAATCCTCTCCATCCTAGTCTGTATGTCTGATCCTTATAGCAACGAAAACCGGCTTGGTCAATTAACTCCAAATATTGCACTTGTGCTTTGGGTATCCAGGGTGAAGTACCTGCTAGTGTGGGGAGACGTCTTGAAATATTCAACTGTTCACATGGAACGGCTTGGGATCCTAGGATCCTGGGTTCGAATCCCGGTCGATCGCTGAATTAACGCCAGGGGGGTTGACTCAGCCTGTCATCCTTCCGAGGTCGGCAAATTGAGTACCAGCTTGCTGGGATGAATGATCACGGTGTGTACCCCGATTTAGAATAGGTACACCGTATCCCTGCGCATCGTAAGAGGCGACCAAGGGTTGTGCGTCAGGAAGGGCATCCGGCCATAAAAACATTGCCTCAAACAGGGAACCATGACTGTCATGGGGCCCGCAAGGCTAACCCCCGCACTAGCGGGGAAAAATGGCCTTAAAACGATCATTCATTCATTTTCACACATGGAATAGTGCAGTGGTTTAAACACTGCCCCTTATCCGAGAGAGGGGGTATTGCAGGTGGTAAACAAGGCCAATACCTGAAAATAAATCCTCTCTCTCTGGAGCAGGAGAAGGGAAAGGAGGCAGAATCTATTTGAGGGCAAAAATAAGAAGTAGAACACCATATCTTTCCCTTTATTGAATTATGGGAGATAAATATCGAGATAAACAGCGAGCTAAATTGAAGAACAAATCGAGGCCTCAAATCGGACTAAAATGCGACAGGAATTATAAACATCAAAATGGCAGTGCACTATAGTCAGCTGTTGCACACCAAAATGTCCAAAAAAACTGAGAGTTATCATGTGCTTTAAGATGAATTTAATGAATCGTGATACTGAGAATTATGGGTAGTGTAATGCACAGCACTTGCTATTCAATCGCATTATACATAGCTCTACGGCAGCTGTATGCTTGTCAGGTGGCATCATTCATCCACATTCACTGCGAAGATACAGTGCCCTCCATAAGTATTGGAACAGTGAAGTCAAATTTGTTATTATTGCTATATACTCAAGAAATTTGGATTTGAGCTCAAAAAAAAAATATGAGGCAAGAGAACAAAAGGTCAGATTTTACTTCTTGGTATTTCTATGTATATATATGTTTTACCATTGTAGAACAATAGCACTTTCTATGATCAGTCCCCCCATTTTAGGTAAGCATAACTATTGGAACAAATGACTGACAGGTGTTTCTTTTTGTATTGATTGTTCACACATAAAAGAGCTGTGAACGTCTCGTCTTAGTACTAGCCTTTGGTTTTTCCTTTGTAGTCAGTAGACATAAACAAACATGAAGATCAGAGAACTGTCTATGAAAAAAAACAAGAAATGTGGAAGCTGAAAGAACAGAATAATTCAATTAGAGCCATAGCACAACAAATGGGCATAGCAAATACAACAATTTGGAATATCATGTAAAAGAAAGAAACGAGTGTACGTAGTAATAGACAATGGCCAGGTCGGCCAAGGAAAACAACTACAGTTGATGACAAAACTAGCGCAATGTGACTGTGTCGCCAAAATGCCTCCGCATAGTCCCACAAAGGGTAGATGCCATCACTCTGCATATGTATGGGTAGTGGATCACGTTTGTGAAGTTTCGTGTTGATTGGATAAGGTTCGTTTTTCTATCCAAGATGGCTGCCAAACCACATGACCTATGACATCATCATTTTCAAACTATATGCAACAGTGCTGTTGGATGATATTTGTAAAATTTCACATCGATAGGGTTAGCGGTTTCAGAGATATAATTATTTAATACTTTCCTTCAATCCAAAATGGCTGCCAAACCATATGACCTATGATGTCATAAATTTAATATTTGAATACATTTGGGTCATAAATCATGTGCATGTAATTTCAGATTTTTAGGATAAGGAATTCGATTAAAACATTTTTGGCTGGTATACCACTTCACCTATGATGTCATCATTATCTTGCTTTTGTTCCCCATTGGGAGTACTTGACAATGTACAAAGTTTCAAATTTTTCCATTCAGCAGTTTCTGAGAAATAATTTTTTAATTATTTGCTTTTAATCCAAGATGGCTGCCATACCACGTGACATATGACGTCACAATTATCATAAAAACATTCTGCATGGGTGTCACTCCTACCCTGAAGGTTTCGCCTCAATCGGAGATATGGTTGCTGAGAAAAACGAGGTTTAGCCTGTGTGGACGGACGGACGTACAACCCGAAAACATAATGCCTCCGGCGACTTTGTCGGCGGAGGCATAAAAATACATCAGAGCTGTGAATAAAAACTCTAAAACAACTGTCATTGACATCAGCAACAACCTCCAGAGTGCAGGGGTGAGAGCATCACAACCTACCGTTTGGAGAAGACTTCGACAGCAGAACTACAAAGGGTATACCACATGTTGCAAATCTCTCATCAGCACCAAAAATAGAAAGGCCAGATTAGAATTTGCCAAGAAGTACAGAGGTGAGCCAGTGAGTTCTGGAACAAAATGTTATGGACAGATGAGACCAAGATAAACCTTAACTAACATGATGGAAAGGCAAAAGTGTGCAGAAAGGAAGGAGCTGCATTTGATTCAAAGCATACTACCTCATCTGCAAAGCATGGTGGAGGTAGTGTCATGGCTTGAGCTTGCATGGATGCCTCTGGAAATGGTTCACTCATCTTTATTGACGATGTAACTAATGATGGCGGCAGCAGAATGAATTTGGAAGTGTACAGAACATTTTGTGTCTGCCTTTCTACAAGAAAATGCCTCCAAACCCATTGGGCGGGGCTTCACCATGCAGCAAGATAATGACCCAAAACACACTGCCAACGGAACCAAGGGGTTAATCAGGTGGAAAAGTGGAAGGTGTAAGACTGGTCAAGACAATGTCCTGATATAAATCCAATGGAGCATGGATTTCACTTGATGAAGAGGAGACTAAATTCATAAACCCTCCAAAACAAACAACAACTGAAAATGGCTGCAGTTAAGGCTTGGCAAAGCTTCTCAAAGGGAGATACCAAGAGGTTGGTGATGTCAATGGGTCACAGGCTCGATACAGTTATTGCATGTAAGGGACATACATCCAAATGCTAGAACTATTACAGTACTTTAACTTTAAGTTAATCTGTTCCAATAGTTATGGTTACCTAAAATTGGGGGACCAAACATAACAAGTGCTATTGTTCTACAATGGTAAACCATATATACATAGAAATACCAAGAAAAAAAAAAGTTGACCTTTTGTACTTTTAACTTATATTCATCTTTTGGTCTCAAATCCAACTTTCTTGAGGATATAGCAATCATCATACAAAATATGCAATTTGGTGTCTGTCTGTCTGTCTGTCTGAGGATTTTTGACCATGATACATTCGGTCATTATCCCAGGTTTAGCCCTGGTGTTGGGCTAGCGGCTAGGGTGCCGGCTTAGGATCCTAGGATCCTGGGTTCGAATCCCGGTCAATCGCTGAATTAACGCCAGGGGGGTTGACTCAGCCTGTCATCCTTCCGAGGTCGGCTAATTGAGTACCAGTTCACTGGTAATTCCCTGCTTGTCGTTAAAGGCGGCAAAAAGGGTTGGCGTCAGGAAGGGCATCCGGCCGTAAAACATTGCTTCAAAAAGGGGACCGAAAAACAACAACAACCACAGTTCCCGAAAAAGGCCAACCCCCGCTTGCGGGGAAAAAATGGCCTCTAAAGGTGGTTTTTATACATTCGGTCGTTACTTATCCAATCTCAACCAAACTTAACAGGAGAACTAAGGGTCACACGATGAAGGTTGTAGCAATTTAACTTCCCCCACCCCCACCCCAAGGGGATTTTTTTCCTGCTAATGCGGTTGCGTGTTGAGGTGTATATCCATGTTAAGATAGCTTTATCGTGGCGTTTTTCCAAGGCCGCTTCTAATAAACAAACGTAACCACACTAAATGTAAAAGCATACTATAGTGGGGGGAGGGGGGCTATGTACTCAATTTCAAGTTCATGTGCAGTTCATGTTAATTTTGGGCAACCACTATAAATGTATTCTACTGGGTCCTGCTAATCGGAAAAATGATGTCGCCATTTTTTCTGTTGACCTTTAGTGACCTTGACTCAAGGTCAAAGTTCAAACGTCATTACAGTGACCAGACTTCATTCAAAGTATATCGACCTTGGTACCAAAATGTGGCAAATTTCACAAGGAACATTGATTATGACATTTGTTTTGTCATTTGCCCTCAGATGTTTGCAATATGCAAATTAATAAGCAAATGACCTAATTAGAGAAAAAATATGCATAATTAACATATAGTCTTCACCATACACGTAAATCCCATCACTTCGCATTATTATTGAATGCCAATCATTAGTTACCATCTCAAATGTGTTCTGCTGGGTCCTAAACTGGAAAAATATGTTGCTTATTGTTTTCTGTTGACATGTTCTTGATATTAACTGACCTTTGACATTAACTTGACTTTACTTACCTTGACCCAAGGTGAAATGTCAAATGTCATTTTAACCATGTGCAAATGTCAGATCAAGCAAAATAAGTCGGATGTCTAGAATATTGATTTTTGGATTCAAGTTCTCAATGCTTTTCTTTATACTGTTCATTCATCATGCTCATTTGCTCATGTTGGTTGGGTTTTTAGCCATTGTTAGTATGTATGTGCAGTATGTGCAGCACCTCCACAGCTCACAAGAAGAGGCTGACACAAGAATTATCCTACACAGCCTGGATGCCGTAAAGCGAGGAGCTACAGAACTGTACATACAGTCCCCAGATACGGATGTTCTAGTCCTGCTTATCAGACGTTATCCACAGCTATGCAAAGACATATTTTCTGACAGGGTCAGGAAACAAGAAACGTGTTATCCCGCTGTCACCCATATTTCATGCACTGGGTAACCAAATGGTTGCTGCTCTACCTGACTTTCATGCGTTCTCTGGAGCAGATCAAACTGGCAGATTTGCTGGCAAGGGTAAGCTTAGCTGCTGGCATGCACTGATGAAATCTTCCCCTGATGTGGTATCTGCCTTTGCATCTCTTGGTAATCGTAATGGGCCATCAGCAGAAACAATTGCAGCTCTAGAAGAGTTTGTTTGTCAGTTGTACGAGCCAGGGACATCCATCACCAATGTTGGCGACCTCCGCTGGAGATTGTTCACAAAGAAACAATCAGAAGCTCAAAAGTTGCCGCCTACTCGAGGAGCTTTGGAAGAAGCTATCGCGCGTGCCCACTACCAAGCAATGGTGTGCAACCAAGATTACGTGCCTGACCCACAGCTCCCACCTGTTACAGACTTTGGGTGGAAAGTGGAAGGTGATGGTCTGGTGGCCATCTCAACAAAGCAACTTCCTGCCCCATATTCCATCACTCACCTAGTTAAGTGTGGATGTACGACAACAAAATGCAGCTCTCACTGCTCTTGCAGATCACAGAATATGAACTGCACAGAGATGTGTGTGTGTGGTGCAGATGATGACAACTGTACTAACAATGACCACGGACATGCTTTTGGGATTGATGAAGAAGAAGAATATTATGAAGATCCTTTGTTGTGAACAATATGAGAAGCTAATCTAAAAGCAAAAACATGTTTCCAGTTTACTCAGTGCAAATTTTTTTACAATATGTGTCAACAATAACCATTAGATGCACATAGGAACACAATCATGGTAATGCAGAATTGTGGCCAAAATATGCTCTTTGAACTTTGACCTTAGTTCAAGGTCACAAGAGTCACAAGAATATTGATAACATCAGTCAGCTAATAGGACCCAGGATACATTTGTGATTAATTACTAACAATTAACATTTTATGGAGACGGGATGTACTAGCCATTATATGTATAACAGGGATATATGTTTAATAGGGTATGCTAATTATGCATATTTTTGTCTCTAATTAGCTCATTTGCATATTGCAAAAAAACGAAAGGTCAAATGAAACAAATGTCATAATAAATGTTCCTTGTGAAATTTACCACATTTTGGTACCCAGGTTGATGTACTTTGGATGAAGTATGGTCACTGTAATGACGTTTGAACTTTGACCTTGAGTCAAGGTCACTAAAGGTCAACAGAAAAAAATGGCGACATCACTTTTCCGATTAGTAGGACCCAGTAGAATACATTTATAGTGGTTGCCCAAAATTAACATGAACTGCACACAAACTTGAAATTGAGTACATAGTACACCTATGAGTACACCCCACCTATATTGAGTACACCCCACTACTATTAATGTGATTACAATACAATAATAATACTAATAATATCCCCCTCCCCAAAGGGGTTTTCCTCCTTGAACAAACGCCGTGTTAACATGTATAAACAGCTTATTGTGCCATTTTGGTTGGAGCACTCCTACCAGAAGTAAAAATATTATAAACCACAAACACGTGTGATTACCTTTTTAAACAGTCGCTCCTGCTGTTTAACACGAAACTGAAAGGGAGAAAACTTGGGGTGTGGTTAGTTACGAAGCAGCTAGCTAGTGTTTGCCAAGCCAGCCGTTCCGTATCAACAGTTTTGAATAGAGTGTTTGCTCAATGCTTAAACCCCTTGGCGAGCCCTCCACAAGAAACTTGGTAACTGAACACATCCGCTGATGTACTTGAGGCCCAATCATAGATCTACTGTAATCTATAAGACCCCAGAAAGGAATGACCCTTCCTGCCATTCCCATGGGGAATGGGCATACTAGTAATAACCAATTTAACTTCATTGCTCCAATATTTATGGAGCACACTGTATATGCGGTGTCGCATCACAGTGAAAATTGAGGATATCTTGAATAGCCAGATCATCCGCACAGGTTGCCCTTACACAGGGGTTTTTTTTACGACCTCTGATTGCCGTCCTCATTTTTGGATGGATATGTTTGCAAGACGACTAAACATGCGCTTTCATTCGCTATCACTTATAGCAAACAAACTGTATTTGCACATAAATTATGATATCATGCATGCACCTTATATGTATCACTACCACGACACTTCAATCGCTGATGTAACACACCCCCATCTCCACCTCTCCCCCCCCCCCTCCCACGTCTTAGCAGTCTTTTCTCGCACTGCAGCGAAGTCTGATCTCGCGTAAATTTCATCTATGTCACGCTTGCCATGAAAGGCGACTTTCTTAGCGGAATTTTTCCACTCTGTAGAATCTGAAGTGCATAAATCAGATGCACATGAAAACACCATTTTGAGGATTTTCCAGAAAATCATATGAAGGAGAATAACTTGAGATAAAATGACACTCGGTAAAGAGTATACCTCCGCTAGCCTTAACAGTTTACATTTTGTATCCCACTGATAGGCCGGATCTGGATTTGATTCTGAACCAACATCGAATCAGCTTGTTCTTGTCACTTACCCAACACATCCACCAAGTTTTGTCATAAGTCGTCCACAACTATTGGAAATATCATGCTATATATCGTTTTCGGCCCCATCATTCAATGATGAAGAATCACTTTGAGAATTAAACAAGAAAGAGCAATCAGGGATTGCAGACCCTCGCTAGGACGTGTTTGTGTGGTGTATGTTGTGGAGTGTTTATTGGCTGCTGTGTTTATGTGGTTTATTGACAATGTA
Organism: Myxine glutinosa; assembly: GCF_964187855.1. NCBI lineage: Eukaryota > Metazoa > Chordata > Myxini > Myxiniformes > Myxinidae > Myxine > Myxine glutinosa. Next base: position 247,735,306 of record NC_136261.1, read on the forward strand.
GATTTGTTTTCAATTCAATATGGCTGCCAAAACACGTGACCAATGACGTCATCAATTGAAATCTCCCACATCATTTTTTGGGTAGATCATGCTCAAGAAATTTCAAACTGATCGGATCAAGCGTTTGACTTGTCCAATTATGACGTCATAATGAAGGCACTGATGACATCATGAATACAGTAATACCCCGGCCTACAACATTAATTGGTTCCATAAGCCGTGACGTAACTCGGTTTTTGACGTAAACTGGGCGTAATGTCTTAAAAATGCCTTAAAATGAAGACAAACACCGTAATTCGTAAAACTAGAGTAAATAACTGGAGGAGGCTGCGGCTTCGCCCTGAATCTTTGCCGCTCCCCGTCGGGAGTCCCTCCATTGTTTTCTATCGGTCGGGTCTTCTCCTCGAACGGGGTGACCGGCACGGACGTGTCAACCGTGAGCTGGCTTGTGTGCCGAGTGGCTCCGCGGCCCGCTTCACCACGGCGTGCTTTACCCAACGTGTCCGAGCAGTTTCACCAGTGGTCGTGTCGTGTCTTCTGTGACGAACGAAGGAGCTTAGGGTTCCGTGAACCCAGTAGTCCAAGCCATTTAGCATTTGACGGGGAAAAAACTGCAACACTACCGATCTCATTAGTATTGATTACCCTCAAGGTACCTTTATAACATACTAAAAGTATAAAGGTCTAAAAATATGGGGTGACTCTCAAATAATGCAATCAAGTTTTCTCCATTTAGCCCCATGTTAAAAGACGTACATATGCCGCATGCTATGATTATTGTCGCTCTCTGAACTTCTATTGCTTATTTTATACACTGGACCTAATCACTAGCACGATATAATAAATAAAGGATATCATACTGTACAATATTGTATATATAAGTGAAGTTTTTACTGTTTTAGTGTCTTATTTAACCACACCCCGTTTTACAAAGACTGCTCACTCCACAGCAAGCGACGGTACATCATTATTTGTTTGTGAACCATATATATCTTAGTTTTTAATCCCATCAATGACATGTATTTAGTATGTTTAGGTCTATTGGCAATAACATACAGTAATAGTATATTCAACTTTTCTATATTTGCAGGTAATCCAACCCTGAAGAATGGCGGCCAATTCGTGTGTGTTCTGCAATGAATCCACCAACAACGATAATCCAGTAGTGACACTTCGTGAAAAGGGAAGTCGGACTATTAATGTTGTTAGTGACCAGCGCAGTGACCCAATACAGACTGTTCCAGGTCAAGTTGTTCATCAAGAATGCCGACGTGTATACTGCAATCCAACAAAGGTAGCACAGAGTATCAGAGATACACACAGACCAGGCCCAAGTGTATCGCTCCGATCAGCAGAGGAAGCCTTCAACTTCAAAGCAGATTGCCTCTTCTGTGGTACAAAGGTGAACTTTGATAACAGGAAACAACAAGGAGATGTCCACTCTATCACATTTACAGAATGTAAAGATAGTCTTCTGCAAAAGTGCTCAACAAGGAACGATGCATGGGCCGATACTGTTCGGGCTCGACTGCTCATTGTGTGTGACCTTCCAGCGGCAGATGCCGTGTATCACCAGGTATGCAGTTCAAATTTCCGGACAGGGAAACTGATCCCTCTGAAGTTTGTACATAATGAAACAGTACAGAAGAAACAGAAATTGGGTAGACGATACAAATCACACACGAAGGCGGTCGTCCTGCTCTGGATGACAGATGTCAGGCATTTATAAAGGTGACTGAATTCCTTGAGGAAAATGACGACGAACAAAACACAATCTCTGATCTGGTGGACAAAATGGCCGAGTATCTTGCTGACTCAAATGCCGAGTCCTATTCTCAAAGATATATGAAAGACAGACTGATTTAACACTTTGGCGACAGAGTCATTGTCACAACAGTTAATGGCAAATCGAATGTTGCAACGATGAGGCAAACAGCTGACAGTGTACTTTTGGAGTTTCATGCAAACCAGTCTAAGGATCCTATGATTCAGAAGAAAATAATCCTGGAAGCTGCCGCTAAATTCATACTGGATGACATAAAGCAAGTGGAAACAGGGAATGAAACATACCCAACATCGGAAGACTTTGAGTTCAAAGACGCCAGCCTCAACTTTCTTCCTGATACTCTGAAGATTTTTCTTGGAAAGATCTTGAAGGCAAAAGATGTAGAGCTGAAGATAGCTTCAATTGGTCAGGCTATAATGCAAGCTGCACGACCACGTGTCCTGATTGCTCCACTGCAAATTGCACTAGGGGTGCAGCTGCAGCACCATTTCGCCTCTCGTTTCCTTATTGATTCACTGCATGCACATGGGTACTGCAGCTCATACAAGGAAGTCACACGTTTCAACCAAAATGCAGCTGAAAACCAGGGTACGGACATACCCAACATAGAATTTGTTCAATATGCAGCTGACAACGTCGACCACAACATTAGAACCTTAGACGGACACAACACCTTCCATGGCATGGGGATAATAGCCATGATTACCCCTGGAACAACACAAGGACATCCGATTCCTAGAGCTCAGGTCACTGCCAGCGACATAGAAACAACTGGAAGAATCCAGATACAGTACCATAGAGCTGACGACCAGGCACTTGCAACCTTGACTTATGGGAGCGTGCCTATCATGAGAGCCCATGATCCCACAGCCAACCTTGATGTACTGTGGAAGACGTCACTGCTGTTCAAGATACCAAGACCTGCATGGTCCGGGATGATGCAACTCTTACATCGTGGTGTCCAGCATTCAAAATCGTCTGTCCTGTTTCTCCCAATGATTGATTTGAGCTCGAGCGACACTACATGCATCTACTCCACTCTCAACTACATTGCGCAACATGCTAAACAACATGATGTACCTTTGATGTACCATCATCACCTTTGATCAGCCACTATGGTGGAAGGCATTGTCGATCATTCTCTCTGAGCCAGATGGAAGCCCGATGCGACGTATTGTGGTAAGGCTAGGTGCCTTTCATATGGAAATGAGCTTCCTTGGCAGCATAGGGCACCTCATGGGTGGTTCTGGGTTGAAGGAGCTGCTAGAACTCATATACGCACCAAATGCAGTGGATCACATCCTAACAGGAAAAGCAATTTCCAGGGCTGTACGGGCACACATCCTCCTGGATGCTGTCCTGAATGCACTCCTCCTGTCTGATCCTCTTGGTAGTAAATGATGATTAGGTAGTCTATATGTGATTTTATTATGAGTTTGTGATTTTAATCAACAAAATGTGCCATAATTCTGAAACAGTCATGACAAGTGATTCACGTATTTGCATATCAGTGATCAGTATTTCGCTATTGGGAATTTTGTTTACGTGCTTATTTTTTTGTTCCGTACGGGCCGTACTGGGGCTGTAACATGCTGTAATTCCTGATATTAAAAGTATAATTATATACCATGTGCTCGGAATGTATCGCAAAATGTGAAGAAATCGTACCGCAAAAGGATGAAAAGGGGGGTCCATGTACCAGTGATTTTGACAGACACCCCATATTTTTAGAGCTTTAGACTTTTGATATGTTATCTGGTATATATTACTGCATACAATTTCGCACTGATATGTAGTGTTGCAGTTTTTTCCTATCTGGCCCCATATTTGGGATAAATGGCTTGGACTACAGCTGCCCCGGGGATCGATGCTCGCCTCCGAGTCGTAGGTGTGCCCCGTCTTTCCTCGAGCGGCCGAAGTTGCTTGCTTCTTTATTTTTGGACGATGCGATATACGCAGAAACGACGACGTGCAGGCAGGCATTTACAAATCCATGCACATGCACACGTCGATCGGTTCTTTACAAGGATATGCAGAAACAACAACTTGCTACTCCCTGCACCACAGATGTCAATTTCCAAACAATTTACCTACTCCCTCTACCTAACTTTAAACTACCCTCCCCGGGTATTCATGAAGGGGTCCATCCTCCCCCATCCATTCCTTCGCACCATGCACTCCACACCACTCAATCCACACTACTCACTCCACACACCATTTATTCCCACACACCAAGTATTTTTTTTTTTTTTTTGTATACTGAATCGAGGCTCGTGAAAGAGCTAACATTTATTTCACAAACAAAACAACCAGACAAACAAAATATACAAAAAGAGGGAGCGGAAGACAAGATGGGGAGAGAAGGGGAAGCACACAACCACAACATTTGAGAGCAGGTAGAGTGTGGGAGGGGGAGGGCTTGGGGGGAGGAGGCATGGGAAGGGGGGGGGGGGAGAGGTATAAAACACAAGGGGACCGAAATTAGCGGGGGTAGAAAAGATCAAGGTTTTGGATGGGGGAGGATAAGAGATGGTGGTGAACAGCTGTTTTAAAGACCTGGAGGGTGGAGTGGGATTGAAGAGAGTGAGGGAGTTTGTTCCAGAGGCAGGAGAAAAGAGGAATGAAGGAGTGAAGGTGAGCAGAAAGTCTTGATTTTGGCAGTTTAACCATAAGAGGGTTGCAGGCAGATCTTGTGCGACCTGTAGGAATATTTGGGGGACAGAGCCCAGAGAGAGCTGGGGGGGGGGCAAGGCCAGAGAGGAGTCGGTAGAAGACGGAAAGACCACCAACCTGCCTGTGGTGAGTGAGTGAAAGGCCCTTGGAGTTAGCTTCATCGCGGGAGATTCCAATGATTCTGAACGCTTTGGTTTCAACAGCGTGAAGACGAGCTAGGTGTGAGGCAGGAGCACCAGACCAGAGGGGAGAGCAGTATTCCATAGAGCTGCGGATGAAAGCCTTGTATGTGGTGAGGAGCTCAGGTGTGCCAAGGAAGGACTTCGCACGACGGAGGATGCCCAGTCGGCGACTGGCCTTGGAGGCCAGATTTGAAATGTGGTTTTCCCAGGAAAGATCATGGCAAATAGTGAGACCCAAAAGCTTGAGTGACAGAACTTCTTGGAGAGGATTATTCAGAAAGTGGATGGGAGGGTTGTCCAGTCGGTCTTTTCGGAGAGACATCGTAAGAGTGTGAGATTTATCAGGATTGAAAGACATGTTCCATTTGGATGCCCAGTCTGTGATTTTGTCCAGGTCTGCAGAGAGTGAGGAGGCTGCAGACTGCCGATCTGAGGGATGAGGAATGGAGCGACAGAGAGTAGAGTCGTCAGCAAAGAGATAGAGAGGATTTTCAAGAGAGTCAGAGAGATCATTGATGAAGACCAGAAAAAGCACAGGGCCCAGAACACTACCTTGGGGAACTCCAGCCTGAACAGGAAGAGGAGATGAGAGAAACCCATTTAGGGCCACACGTTGACTACGACCAGAGAGGAAGTCCGCCGGCCATGTGTGGAGATTTCCATGGATACCAAAGGAGGAGAGTTTGGTGAGCAGAGCAGGGTGCCAGACCGTATCGAAGGCACGTGAAATGTCAAGGGAGACAGCTCTAATTTCCTGTTTGGCGTTGAGGATCTCCATCCATTGTTGAGAAAGCAGAAGCAGCATGTCCAGAGTAGAGTGACCAGGTCTGAAACCAAATTGATGATCAGAGATCAAGCCATTGGAGAAGAGGAAAGATTTCATATCTGAAGCAATGATGGATTCCATGACTTTGCTGATAATTGGGAGAAGGCTGATTGGTCTGTAGTTGCTAGGATCTGTTTTTGCACCTTTTTTGTGCAAAGCGGTGATGTTGGCTGATTTCCAAGCAGATGGCAGATGGCCTTGAGCAAAAGAGAGGGTGAAGAGAACAGAAAGAGGGAGTGAAAGAGCGGAAGAACATGATTTTAGGACCCGTGGGCTGATGCCGTCAGGACCAGTTGTTCTGACGCTTCTGTCTGACCAGACCAGCCGTCAGGACCAGTATTCTCTCCATTTATCCACTTGCACCCCATGCAAGTCAATCACTCAACACCATTACACATGTCCTCAATACACCAATCATACACTTTCTCCGGTCATCCCAGACAATTGCCTCTTTTCACCAAGTTCAACGATAACCAGATTCTCACACACACAACCATTATCGACCAATGCCTCATTTCACCAAGTTCATTCCAAAGATCCTCATTCAATTCCTCATTTGCGCCTAAAGCTCATCCTCATACTCACACACATGATACACCAAGATACACCAAGAGCGGCTTCAGCTTGAAGTCGCCGGTGCAATTACCCCCAAGCATTAGCGTTATCCACTCCTTCGCGACTTTGTAGCCTGGCATGGTCTTCTCCTCCTTCGAGATAAAGGAGATGATGATGTAGGAGTGACGTAAAGTCGCACATAATGACGTTCGCTGAACTGAAATTTACTCTAGAAGAGTGGCGTAAAGTCGGATTTGACGTAGGTCGAAATGGCGTAAAATGGGGTATGACTGTATATGTTGTTCCCCATGGGGAGTACTTGACAATGATTCATTTTTTTCCATGGAGAGGTTTTGGAGATATAGTGGTGCAAAGCTATTCGGTTTTTCCAAGATGGCGACCGTACCACATGACATATGACGTCATAATTATCATTTAAAAATTGTACATGAGGCGCTCCTATGGCTAAAAATTATTCGCAATCGGACCAACGGTTGGAGAGAAAAGCATACTCATTGTGTGTGGACAAACACACAGACAGACTGACAGATAGATAAACAAACAAACTGACCCAAATGCAATACCCTCTCGCCTGGAGAGGGTAAAATTTCTCGTATCCAGATCCAGATTCAGATATTTACCAAAATCGAATCGATTCGTCCTTGTCACACAACCAACCTGTCTACCAATTTTCGTCCAAATCCGTCCATAACTTTTTGAGATATCGTGCTATACATAGTTTTTTCCCCTCATTGGCCAAGAATCATTTTCGAAATTCTCAGATCCATATCCAGATCAGGATCTTCACCATATGTAACAATTCCATCCTTGTCGCATACCCAACCTCTCACCAAATTTAGTCTGAATTCGTCCACAAAACCTTTTGATATCCTGTTCACAAACATACAGGCAAACAGTCAAACAGACAGGGGCGAAAACATAACCTTCGGTGCTGGAGGTAACTATAGTGTGAGTGGAGTCTCGCCAACAATCGTATATGTAAGCATAAGTAAAAAGTTACAGCAGACAACGCTACCAGAAGTACGCATGGCATAAAAATCGGCGATTATCGCAAGATTATTATAAAACAATTAATAAATCTGTTGTTAAAAATTAATTAAATAAAAAATATGTTAATTAAAAATTGTTAAATAAAATTATTGTTAAATTATTAATTAATTTAAATTATTATTAATAATCGAATTATTAAAATTAGTTGTTAAAATTGTTAATATCAATTAATTAAATTAAATCACTTAATTAATGATCGCATGATTAATAGCTGCTGACGAATGAACAGTGCCACCTGTGCTGGTGATATGGCCATTGAAGTTTGCCTCAATTGACCAAATATAACACTAATTGGAATAATACAATGTTTTTGTGGAATTTTTGAGGTCTGCCTTCTTGAGGCTTCTAAAGACGCGATGACAAAATTATTGGCAGTAAAAGAATATGATGCATTTTAGAAACCTCACACTCAGTTAGTTCAGCAAATTCATCAGACCTTTCCGGGTGTTTCCCTGATAAGGCACTTCTCCCCCACCCTCCTGGCAAAAAGTCGGGGATGGGGGGGTGTGGGGGGGGGGGGAATTGCTCCCCACCCCGCTCTGACATCCCAGGGAGCGGGTATGACTATAGTGAGGAATGGAGGACGAGAAGAGAGTGAGGGAAAGAAAGCCCATGTGAATAGTAAGGTCAAGTGCATGCAATGAAAGTTATTCCAGGAGTGTGCGTGGGAGGGTGTAGTGGATGGGAGAGGGGAAGGGGAGGGATGAGGCCTTCTCTTTTTTTTCCTCTTGCTCTTCCATGCGTACAAAGATGATGTGACTACATTCTGTGATGTACGACTATGATTCAGGCTTTTGTTTTAATTTGAAAATAAATGTTAGTCAGTTGTACCAACTGTTGGCAGAGTCAAGAGGGACATTTCTTGTGACGTTGAAGGGCAAAGTCGAATCATGCTACAGAGGCAACATTTGTGGGTTAGGATGCCATCTTAGTTGAATTTGTTCCATACATGGTAATGATCTGTAAAAACCTATCTATCAATAGTAGTTAACATTGATTCACAAAGTAAAAAAAAAAAATTAGGGATTTGAGTGATGACTAAGTGTAATGTGATGTTTTCACACCTCGACTGCACGACCAGTGAATTGGCTGTGAGTGGCACTGCTCTCGAAGCTCCGTGTCTGTCCAAGGCCTATTTGACCCTTGCGATATTGAAGGGCAATGCGTGCTGTTACCCCAGATCCGGTGGGACACCGATCTACCTGCAGAAGTAAATATTGCAGCAGCGATGAGAGTCAAAGGTTTGGAGATTGAATTGGAGTACACACAAGAGCATACTATAATATTTTGAGAAATTTACTACTCCTAATAACTCAAGAGCAACATTTCAAAGCGAAGTCCTCTTTTAACATCGTGTATGTCAATAAATACAATTTCAGCTTTTAATGAGAAAGATCTTTCATCACTAGGATCTTCATTCATTACATCCATGTACATTGGAATCAGTGGATGGGTTGTCAACATAGATGTAATGGTTACAATGTGTATGTCAGGTTGGTCACTGGTCTGTCTATGCCAAGTGTGCTTTTGGGCAGCTGAATAGAACATCAAAAAATGTCTCGATGTCTGGACTAACAGTTGTACATTTCACAACTCCTATAATTTCCTCTACAAAGTACTCGACATCAGATCTTACAGCAGGTTATCAAGAATGATCTTGCTTTCGAGTGTCCAACACACCATTGGTGTATTCGCAGAAAGTCTGACATCACTAAGGTCTGTAGCAATGAAGATTGGGCTTTACCTGCTGAAATTGACAAAGGTATGCTAACTCCTGCAGAGGGCAAAGTATAACTTAAGTTTCAGGCATGAAGGCCTTGCTCCGATGAAGGGTGAGCGTTTGAAACGTCTGCTTTGCTTTGCTTCCCATGGTGGTTAGCATGCTTTGGCCAACTTTCAGATGATGAAAAAACTATGGTTAGAATTGTCCACCGACGCAAACTAACACTATCCTTAACAAAAGTGTAGTATTCAATCCTCTCTGCCAATAAATAGTGAAGTCATTAATACTTATGTTCCCTGAAAGCACACGAAGAATACTGTGCAATCCCCAATACACATGCAACTCCAAAATATAAAAACTCAACTAAAACATAACAGCACCTAATGTTAAACTGCAAAATGTTGTCTTTATGCTGTCCAAACACGAGTGTGTTGATAATTATTGGCAAAGTCGGTGAAGAACATCAGCTGCAAACCTGTCTGCGTTATGAGAGTGACACGAGAGGCAAATAGGTTTAAATGAAATATATGTATATATATATATTGTTGCGGATCTCAACGTCGGCCCCTTTTCCCCTTAAGAAGGGGGGATTAATCCCCTTGTTTGTGACTGACCGACGTGAGTCCTGAAGCTGCCCAGCTCCCTCCTGGGGAGGCAGGTGAGCAACCTCGTTCGCGACTGCGGACAAGATGTTAATTGCCGAGCGGATTAGCAGCCGCGGCACGAACCATTAGCAAGTAACTAGACCCGATTCTGAACGTTGGCCAAATCGTGCCACAGGTATCCAATGGGGAAATCACTAAAACGAAACGGATGTAAAGGAAAGAAGGCAAGGTAGGAAGAACAAATATAATTTATTACTACTATTTACACAATCAAAGGAACCAAGGAGAAGGAAAGATACGAAAATAAAGACAGAAGGATGGAAGGACCAGAAGACACAGCGCAATACTAACTTATCTAAACAGGCTTAACTTATACCCCAGGACAACACAGAAGACGGACGAGAATCAGACTTACACAAATGGGAAATGAAGGCAGGAACGAATGGCTGAAAGGGGAGGAAGGTTCAGGTGGTCCACAGAGCTGGAAGGATGCGGGTCCGGTTCGTGTAAACGACAAGGCTCGAGGTGAGCGGCCGCCGACCCTTCTCAATCTCGTTCGCATGGCGGCGTTTCTTCGTAGCAGCGGGTCGAAGCTGCGTGTCACAGGGGGGGCTGGACTACGGAGGTCTCAAAGCTGCGGTTTGTTCCTCAACTTTCGCAGTGCTCACTCCTCCATTGAACTTGACTTTGTTGCTCCTCCTCCACTGAACTCTCAACAACAACCACTGCTCCTCCTCCACTGAACTCTCAACAACAACCACTGCTCCTCCCGGTGGACTGCGGTGGGAGGCTCTGGGCGACGGGTTATATATCGCCACACCCTGGAACGTTCGCGAAACTGCCCGATCGTTCTCTCTCCGCCCTCTCAAGCCAAACCCCTCGTGCTTGGTTGGTTGATCGGGGCTAGCTCACTCCTCCTTCCCATGACGCGGTGGAGACATGCCTTTCTTCTCCGAGCTGACCGCGTGCTCAATGGAGTTTTGGGGTGAAGAAAACCGCCCAATGCAGTTGGCAATGGAGGCTTTGGGAATGGAGGCTTTGGGGAATGAAAGGGAATCTATCTTATTTCAATTCGGTGCAATGCAGAGTCAACTAGTGGGAAACACAGCCTTATACTGACATAGAATAAAGAGATAACTATTTAGAAGGGTATATGGTGGCCTACGTGCTTGTATATGGACTAACTAAGGGGACGACCTATGACCTTTACACTTAAACTGAGGTATTTACAAGAATTACTTACATTACTAAGGGTGATATTTACAAACATTACACAGGATTCTCAAATCCGCAACACTGCACCGTCATCCTCCAGGCACGTCGCGGGCCTATAAACATTACTTAGTGTGACACGTAGGTGTAGTTCCCTCTACAATTAACCTGACCCTGAATGTGACAGTTTTAAAACACAAATAAGTATGTCCCCCTGCTGCATTGCACCCTGCCTAACAGAGTCACGCCCACAGGATAACCGAATTGCGGAATGGTTCTCAAACTAAGCATGTACGGTGGGGAGCATTATTTACAAGTGACACTAATTGTATTTACAAAACGCAACCCAGGACCTGTGATTGTTCTTTTGGGGGGGGGGGGGGGGGGGAGACAGCCTGCGCTGCATCGACGCACCAGCACCAACAAAGAGCACCGTAAAGCCCCATAAAGCACCATAAATGCACCAGTCAGTGCACAGTCACCACAGTTCATAATAAAAACCAAAACCCTCGTGCTGGTCTTCCCTCTTCGGCTCCCTCTGCTGGCCAATGTTCTTCCAGATGTTGTCTTTCTTCGTCTTCTTGCTGGCGGCCTATTTGGACATAAAAAAAAGTGCACAACCGTGTCCATTTTTTATTTATGGCCCACAGGGGCCGACTATGGGTGGTTTACCTGTGGGCTTGGTGCCACCTCACCGGGTCTGCAAGCAAGATCTTGGGCCATCGTGGCTGGTTCCAGCAGAGGGGCCATGCCCCAACCCATGGGGTCCATGAGTGGTGCTCAGCCACAGACATGTGGTTTTTACACATGCTTGCGGACCCATAAGTGGTGCATCGATACAGGCAGCTGGTTGCGGGGGTTCGGGCACACAATGGCAGACTCCCGCACGCTCCCCTCGGTGCCCAGAGAGCACGATCAATGGGTCGGGGAAGGAAGACAGAGAGGGCAGGTTAGCGAGGGGTAAGGTCACAAGGGTACACGTCAATAAATGCAATGCAAGGTGAGGTGCGCCTGGAGACCGAGCGGAGAAAAGCTCGTCCCTACCGTACGTCAACCCCCCCTGTTACCTACTCTACCCTTGCCCTTACCCCATATTTACAAAAATCTACACCCTTACCAATTCGTCACTAATGTCACGTCTTCCCCATATTTCCCCTAATACCAAATTCGTCACCACAATCCCTCTAATCCAAAATTTGCCATCACCAATTAATCATCAATCCTCATAAGGAGGGAGAGATGGATCATCAGTACAATGTCACACCCACGTCATGATGCGTCTCACAATCCAAACATTTGCACAGTAAATAATAAAAACATGGCATGGTGTGGCGTTCTGTCACCCCAGGTGAGTGGATGTAGATGGTGCGGGGAGATTCCAATCCTATCTACCTTCTAAATGACATCAACACACTTTACACTACCCGGGGTCTTCCCCTGCCAATCCATTGGCCATCTTACTCTATGCGGTTTTAAGAACCAATTCCCATTGACCAAACTGTGGTGCTTCATCAATTTGGGGTCTCACTCCCCCGATTCAACTCCCTGTGCCTTTGCACAATTTCAGGACTGGGTTGTGTGGCTCTCCCAGCAGGTCTACCCACCTGCACACCTCCACCACTGCAGGTGCCCCCGAGCTTACCTGCTCCTTACCCTAACCTATCTAACTGAGGAAGGCCCTCTGGCGCTCTCCCCACTCGGTGCCCTCTCTGGCACTGGGCTACCCAGGTCCGTCCTCTGGATCCTCGGGCCCCATCCACAACTCTAACGGCTCCCAGAGCCCACCTGCGGCCTCACCTGGCCGACATCCTAACAGTGGCGGAGTGCCCATTTAACTACACACACTAACAGGCCACACGCCCAGCCATTTCCACGTCACTAATGCACCCATCCAAACACCATTCTTCCACCACGCACCACAGATGCCAATATCCAACCACAATTTACCTACTCCCTCTACCTAACTCTTAAACTACCCTCCCCGGGTATTCGTGATGGGGTCCATCCTCCCCATACCCACCTTCGCATCATCCACTCCACTCCACAGTTTCCACCATACTCCCTCCACACCATCCATTCCATACTCCATATATTCCACACCATTCATTTCATTCAACCATGCTCACCTGTATTGGCACACCTGTGCAATCACACATGGTGCCTCCTGCACCCTCCTTCCTCCCAGGCTTATCCATTCAATACAATACACTCACCCACAATTGTTCCTCATACACTGCTCCATACACTTCCACACTCAATACAACTCACAATCACCTCACACTTTTCACAATACACTTCCGAATACACTTTCGATTCTCAAACACACGGCATCATCTGGTCGACCTGGTGCCCTGCTAAAACTCGCGCTTCCCCATCGCCCCTTACATTATTGCGCTCCCTCATTATTATCATCCATTCTAACCTCTCTATGTCCCCGACTACCTGTCCAATGTCGCTACTTACACCTCTACCGTTACCTATGGTCATCTCTAGGTCCCTATACATTATCCTAACCCTCCCTCGGTGAGCTTTCACTGCCAAACCCCATAAAACTATAGCTCATGTGCCCCACGTGTGAGAGATGGCAGAGTTTCCATCCCACCACATCGGGCATCTCCCACTACCAATTTTGCCATCAAATTCCAACCAATCAAAAATTTGCCAATCACTGCCAATCCTTCTACCAATCCTATTCACTATTCTAAATTTTGGATCAAAACACTATTATCATCACAGTCCGCTATATCTGAGCCTCGGTGCGTCATTACCTCATTAAAACTCGGCTTCGCAAAGCCGAGCAATGAATTCGGGTGGTTTGGTCGCCTGCAGGTTGAATCCGTCCGGCATTCGGTTCAGGGGAGGCGGTTTGGTCGGGCCGAGATTCCATGCACCATCTTGGCGCGGCACCTTCCGGTCCCCGGCCCGATAGCTCAATCTCGCCCGGTCGGAACCCCGCCCCCGCCACAAGGGGGCACCGTTCCGATCCCTCCAACCTGTCCCTGAGCCGGACCGGTCGCCTTGCCCGACAAGGCCCGGACTCGACCGTGCGGGGCGGGGCCAAGCCCGAATCGGCAACGACGCTTCGAAGAGAAGCGACGCAACACCGACCCGCACCGGGCCTCGCATCCAACAAAGTGCACCGTGCAAGCAATCCGTCGCCCTAAACGCTGCCCCAGTCAACGTCGATGCTTCACTCGCATACGCGACCCGTTTCACACTCACAAAACCTGGCGTCTCGGCGCCTCCAGTGCATCCCACACACTCCGTCCATTCCACCACCGCACTCCCTGTTACACACCACACCTCTCACGCACACTCGCCGTTCGCACCCTTCCTTAACACACCTTGCGCACCGTCTTGCGCACTCTCCCTCGGTACGTACTCCGTACCACTCACCATGGGCGTGCACTCTCGCATCCACCCACTCACGCGCTTCAATGGGCTCTCCCACACCCGCGCCACAACCAACTCAGGTGTGCTTTCTCGCACACTCTCACCGTTCATCCCAACCATGCATCCTCGCACCCGCTCCTCCACCAACTCACTCCCCGAGTCACTCTCACCCTCGCACGTACACTCCGTACATTTTAAAACATGCTCACTCTTTGACGCACACTTTTTCCTCACACGCGTGCCATTCCCACTCACACAGCGCACCACGGACCCTCCACCAATGCCCGGGTGCTTCCTCGATCCCAAGCGCGCGAAAATTCTTTCTGCGCCAAACATCCTCCTGCAAAATCTCCCCGCACAACATACAGCACGACTCACCTTTGGGGTTCTTCTTCCTCCCTGCACCAACACCTGCAAATCTTTATAAGGGTTAAGCACGGCATCAAGGTGTGAATACGGACTTTGCACATATTCAATTTCTCCCTTCAATTCACGGGCTACCTCCCTCGTCTTTTCAATTTCAACTACACCCATTATTTTTTCTTTACTCACCCCGACGACCGCTGGCTGTATTAAAATTCCCTCTTCTACCTCAGCGGTCGCCGGCTTTTCCATACCCCGGGTCGCGATGTCTACCCTGGTCCAGTTACCTGTGCTTTTCTCCGACTCGCTCAACCGGTGCCTCTCGACTCGCGTTACCTCATCGCATACCCTCGCAACCTCTTTGCTCAACCTGCGGTCAACCTCCCTTTCCACCCGCTTTGCCTCATACCTAGCCTTGTCCCTCGCCAGTCCCTCGTTTACTTCTTTGGCCTGGGCAGTTATGTCCTTCAATGTGTCCCCCTGCAGGTTCAGGGACGCCTGCATTTGTGCCATAACTTGATCCATAAGGGCCTGCATTTGGACCACCCCCATTGGCGCAGCGGGCGCGGATACCGCGCGCTCGTGCGAGGCGCCATTTTGTGCGCCTGAAACCTGGTGCGCGAGGGCGCCATCTTGTGCACCTGATACCCCCGCAACCACATCCTCATTTCTCTCCTCCTCCAATTTCTCCCACCTCCTCCATGGGGTCCTGGGTCGCTTCTACCCCTTCTAACTCACCCACCAGCATCCGATCGCCTTGACTATCCATGGCACGATTTTAAATTTAGGATGTTAAATAAAATCAAATATTGGGCCACTCGTAATTTCGAGTGCGTTATGCGCACTTCAGGTCCGAATCTCGCTCCTGACACCAATTGTTGCGGATCTCAACGTCAGCCCCTTTTCCCCTTAAGAAGGGGGGATTAATCCCCTTGTTTTGACTGACCGACGTGAGTCCTGAAGCTGCCCAGCTCCCTCCTGGGGAGGCAGGTGAGCAACCTCGTTCACGACCGCGGACAAGATGTTAATTGCCGAGCGGATTAGCAGCCGCGGCACGAACCATTAGCAAGTAACGAGACCCGATTCTGAACGCTGGCCAAATCGTGCCACAGGTATCCAATGGGGAAATCACTAAAACGAAACGGATGTAAAGGAAAGAAGGCAAGGTAGGAAGAACAAATATAATTTATTACTACTATTTACACAATCAAAGGAACCAAGGAGAAGGAAAGATACGAAAATAAAGACAGAAGGATGGAAGGACCAGAAGACACAGTGCAATACTAACTTATCTAAACAGGCTTAACTTATACCCCAGGACAACACAGAAGACGGACGACAATCAGACTTACACAAATGGGGAATGAAGGCAGGAACGAATGGCTGAAAGGGGAGGAAGGTTCAGGTGGTCCACAGAGCTGGAAGGATGCGGGTCCGGTTCGTGTAAACGACAAGGCTCGAGGTGAGCAGCCGCCGACCCGTCTCAATCTCGTTCGCACGGCGGCGTTTCTTCGTAGCAGCGGGTCGAAGCTGCGTGTCACAGGGGGGCTGGACTACGGCGGTCTCAAAGCTGCGGTTTTGTTCCTCAACTTTCGCAGTGCTCACTCCTCCATTGAACTTGACTTTGTTGCTCCTCCTCCACTGAACTCTCAACAACAACCACTGCTCCTCCTCCACTGAACTCTCAACAACAACCACTGCTCCTCCCGGTGGACTGCGGTGGGAGGCTCCGGGCGACGGGTTATATATCGCCACACCCTGGAACGTTCGCGAAACTGCCCGATTGTTCTCTCTCCGCCCTCTCAAGCCAAACCCCTCGTGCTTGGTTGGTTGATCGGGGCTGGCTCACTCCTCCTTCCCATGATGCGGTGTAGACACGCCTTTCTTCTCCGAGCTGACCGCGTGCTCAATGGAGTTTTGGGGTGAAGAAAACCGCCCAATGCAGTTGGCAATGGAGGCTTTGGGAATGGAGGCTTTGGGGAATGAAAGGGAATCTATCTTATTTCAATTCGGTGCAATGCAGAGTCAACTAGTGGGAAACACAGCCTTATACTGACATAGAATAAAGAGATAACTATTTAGAAGGGTATATGGTGGCTTACGTGCTTGTATATGGACTAACTAAGGGGACGACCTATGACCTTTACACTTAAACGGAGGTATTTACAAGAATTACTTACATTACTAAGGGTGATATTTACAAACATTACACAGGATTCTCAAATCCGCAACAATATATATATTGTATCTGTCTATCTATCTATATATATATATATATATATATATATATATATATATATATATATATATATATATATATATATATATATATATATATATATATATATATATATATATATATATATATATATATATACAGACTTGGCATTTAATATGGAATTTTTTTTTGTGGGGGTGAACTTACTTTTCAAGATGTCTTAGAACCAAAAGTTCATTGGAATTATGTTGAAATTATTCTAGATTTTGTTAATGTGACCTTTAAAAGAAAGAAAAACCACATTTGACATTTCGAAACAAATAAATTGATCCTTGAAAGTGATGTAAACTGATATCGAACTCAATTCATGGACAGTACAGTGTTAAACTTCTGTACGTTTTCCAGAAGTATCTCTTTATTTTGCACATTAGCCAAATTTTTTTTAACAAAAACAAAAGTTAAATTACGACTGGGATTACGGATAGTAAAATTACAGTTCAGTACTTCGTGTAACCCCCACGAGCATTCAGGAGAGCATGTACACGTTGAGGCATGCTGTTCACGAGATTTGCCAAGGTTTGGACAGGAATCGCTTGCCATGCAGTGACAATAGCCTGCTGCAATTCACGCACAGAGGTCGGCTGCTGGTCCAAGTGGTCGATTTGAAGCGTTAATTCTGCCCACAAGTTCTCTATCGGATTCATATCCGGGGAGATGGCAGGCCACTCCATATGCTCTACACCGAAGAGCAAGAAAGTCAGCAAGAAAGTTTTGGATCATGCGAGCACGATGAGGCCGTGCATTGTCATCTTGGAAGACAAAGTTTCCTCGAAAGGCTGCACGAGCAAATGGAAGCAATGTTTCTTCCAGAATGGCCCTGTACTTGAACTGGTTCAGGTTTCCATACAGAACAACCAGGTCAGTTTTTCCCCTTGCATGAAAAGCATCCCAAACGGTCACCCCACCACCTCCAGCTTGGACTCTTGGCACTATACAATCTTCGTTGTAGGCTGCATGCACTTGTCTACGCACTCGGACATGGCCATCTTGACGATAGACCAGAAATCAAGACTCGTCACTGAAGATCACGTGATTCCAGTGTCCTGGCGGCCATTGATGGTGCTCTCTGGCCCACTGCAATCGGCGCTGGTGGTGTTGTCTGGTCAGGCGTGGCTTTCTCAGGGGATGCCTGGCACGATAGCCTGCTTGAACCAGTCGTTGGTTGACTAGCCTTCTGGATACAGGCACATTTGTCAATTGCTGCCACTCAGCCGTAAGCCGATTAGCTGACTTGGTACGGCCATTGCGGAATAACCGGTGCAGCTGGCGATCATCCCTCCTTGTGGTTCTGCGGGGACGTCCTGGCCTCGGTATTGGAGTAGGGACACCCCTCTGAGCATTTCGTTTCAGGATCTTTGACACTTGACCTTGAGTGATGCCATACTGCTGAGCAATAGCACGCTGTTTCATACCGTAATTTCGTAAAGCCACCACTCCATGACAAACAGCATTGTCGAGTTGACGGTCCATCTCCAGAGGAAGCGGCAATAACTTTTGGAGATGTGCAGCAGTTGTTTTCCACTAATACAGAACGCAACAATCCTTGTATACCCGACTGTGAAGCCAATCATCAAATGCACCTGTCCGTACATTTTGCCACGCCACCTGTGATATAATCCTGTTGTTGACTTCTTGCTGCGACAGACAAGCAGTGACATGGTTCTTTTAACAAATAAATCACCAAAGTGTAAAAGAAACTCACCAGATTGATATACTGAGTTAAGAAAGTAAACCGATGTCAAGAAAAAAAAAAATTCTATATTAAATGCCAAGTCTGTATATATATATATATATATATATATATATATATATATATATTACCAAGGCCCCTCTCCACTGATTGCTCATTTTGGCCTTGCGGCCAGCAATTGGAAGAATTCCTGGTTGTTCCAAACTTCCTCCATTTAAGAATTATGGAGGCCACTGTGCTCTTGGGAACCTTCAATGCAGGAGAATTTTTTTTGTAGGCTTCCCCAAATCTGTGCCTCGACACAATGCTGTCTCTGAGCCCTGCAGGCAGTTCCTTCGACCTAATGGCTTGGTTTTTGCTCTGATATGCATTGTCAGCTGTGAGACCTTACATAGACAGGTGTGTGCCTTTCCAAATCATGTCCAATCAATTGAATTTACCACAGGCGGACTCCAGTCAAGGTGTAGAAACATTTCAAAGATGATCAAGAGAAATGGGAGGCAGCTGAGCTAAATTTCAAGTGTCATAGCAAAGGGTCTGAATAATTATGTAAATGTGATATTTCACTTTTTTCTTTTTAATAAATTTGCAAAACTTTCTAAAATCCTGTTTTCTCTTTGTAAATATGGGGTATTGAGTGTAGATTGATGAGTAGGGTATTGAGTGAAAAATGAATTTAAACGATTTCAGCATGAGGCTGCAACATAACAAAATGTGAAAAAAGTGAAGGGGTCTGAATACTTATGTATATATGTATGTATGTATGTATGTATGTATGTATGTATGTATGTGTGTATGTATATATATATATATATATATTGTTGTGGAAATGAGGATTGTGTTTTTTTTTTATTGTGTTGTATTGTATAGTAAATTGTTGTAAATATCACCCTCTGTAAAATGTAATGATTCCTTGTAAATACCTCCGTAGTGTAAAGGTCAAAGGGCGTCCCATAATTAGTCCATAAAGCATACACGTCAGCCAATCATAGAATACCCCTGTTCGATAGTTATATCTTTATTATGTGTATTAGGGTAAGGCCTTGTCTCCCATTAAGATGACACTCCATTGCACCAAGTGAAATAGATAGATTCCCTTCATTCCCCGTTCCCATTGCCAAAACCTCCATTTCCCATTTCGTCATTGCCAAGCCTCGATTGCCAATTACATCCCCTCCAAAACCACCATTGAACATGTGCTCGGGTCGGGGAAGACGGGCGTGCCCGCCCGTCGTCATCAAGGGCGGAGCCAGAGGGTCGCGCGACCAACCAGGGCCGAGGTGAGCACACCGATGGGCGTGTCCTGAAGGCCGGCGGCTTGATCGCCGGAGGCGTTATAAAGGCGCGTGCACAAGAAGCAAAGTGGTGGCGTTGAGTGGTCGGTGGTGAGGAGTGATTGGACAAAGAGAGAGAAAGAGTGGTTGGACCAAGAAAGAGAAAGAGTGGTTGGACCAAGAGAGAAAGAGTGGTTGGACAGGGAGACGTGCAAGAGTGTTGTTGAGTTGAGGGTTTGGACCAGACGAGTCAGACGAGTCCTGGCAAAGCACTCGACGTCCACAGCCGCAGCAACAGCAGCAACAACAGCAGTTTGGGGCCTGAACGGCGGTTTTGAGCAGGGCCGCGAAGGAACGGCGGCTGCTAAACGCGCCGATCGTGCTGCAGGACCCCCTTGGACCTTCCTCTCCCTCCAGCCATCCACCTCCTGCCTTTCCATCCTTCCTGTGTACGTGAGTTTGTTTTGTTTGTTCTGTCCTGGGTATTTAATTAAGCTTGTATAAGGAATTTGCACTGTGTCTCTAAAATCTTCTGTATATTATTTTATTATCTTTCCTTCTCCTTGGTTTTTTTGAGCCTGTATATAGTAGGAATAAATTTCGTAGTATTTTCAACCTTTTTTTTCGTCTTCTTCTTCTTCTTCTTCACATACGTGTCACTTTTGTCTTTTCCATATTGAATATCTGTGGCGCGATCCGGCCAACGTTCGGGAATCGGGTTAGTCGGGGTAACTGTTAGGGCCGCGGGGCCTCCGCTCGGCAAAACGAACATCTTATCCGCGGTCCGTAACAATATATATATATATATATATATATATATCTATATATATTGTTATGTCGGTGAGGTAGTGATATGTAGAGTCAGGTAGATTTGTGTATGTAACATGTTCCGACTGTCGTCAAGAAGAAGGACCACCACCATGTAATAAGTAGAGGACCTGTTTAGCCCGGATGTCGCATTAAGGTGTATCTTCATCCCCATTACCAGGAATGGGGCATGTTAACTAGTTATAGGGATTATGTTAACTACTACCTTGTTAGTCAAACCTCTGTGATCTATCCTTTGTCCTTTATGGCACCGCACCATAGACACTAGTTAGAATTGCCATTAAACAACACTAAATAACAACAAAAAAACCAGCCGGAAGCCAGGCATCAAGCACTAGGGCTAACAATCCCACCTCACAGGCACACATCGGTCGAGGCAGGCCGAGAGCTACGCCCAGAAGGACAGTGATTGGGCGAGAGTTGACCAATGGGAAGGCCGGGGTAGGAAGGGACTCGCTGATCGGTGAAGGAAGGACGAGGAGGAAGCAGCGCACTTTTGGCAAGGTTCGACCGATGACGTCAGAATCGGACTATGTGTGGATGGTGTGGACCTGAACATGCAGTGGTGGCCTGTGGGCATTGGTGGAGAGGCACAGATGACGTCACGAGATGGTCAATAAAATAACTCTCGGACCGACATTTTCTCTCTCTTGCTTTCTCTTTTCGTGCCTTTTGCCCCTTACGCCTTCCTCTGCCCTTGACTCTCTCCTCTTGGTTCCGGACTCTGGTGGAAGACGGTTGTACGGGGATGAAGGGCTCCAGAAAGCGATCAGACCGACCGTGTTCAGAGGCGCCATCGGGAGATGTGCAGAGGGAACAGGAAGAGTCGCGGCCCGAGAACTGCGGTTCTCCATGCGTGGATGAGTGTACGAGCGCTGCAGCGTGAAAGGGCGCAACGTTTGACTTCTTTCCTGGAAGTCCTTGGTGTCCTTGCGTTTTATACCTATCCTGCCTCCCCCCAGGCCCTCTCCCTCCAAAAACATCTCCCAATGTCCCTGCTCTCAAATGTTGTGTTTGTGTGCTTCCTCTCCTTCTCTCCCCATCTTGTCGACCGCTCCCCTTTTTATATACTTTGTTTGCTTGTTTGTTTGATTTGTTTGTTTGATAAATGTTAGCTCTTTCACGAGCCTCGACTCTGTATACAAAAAAAATAAATAAAAAATAAAAAATAAATGAGGCCTGGTTCCCGCCAACACGCGCGCTTCGCACGCAACGTCGACAGCACTCCGCACCGGTTCGCAGACCATGACGAGATCCCACCAGTGATCGGAGCTAAGTGCAAGAAATAACCCACATATTTATTTTTAATTTATTCTTCCCCTTCGTCTGTGTGCAAGTCTGGTGCAGAGGATCCCGTTTAGGAATTCAGTTTTACCATCGCTCCTTTCTTTGTCCCGGCATTCCGTTTTAATAAACAGGTTATTTTTGAACATTTTAAATCCGTTTCGTTTTGAGTTTATTTTCCGCAGGTTTGAGGACTGCAGTGGGATCCGTGAAGGTAAGTTCTTCATCGTCTGCTTTCCCTTTCTTTCCCCATGTGTATCAAGTCTGCAATTGAACTGAACGCTTTGGTGTAAAAGCTCGTTTGGCCTACCGTGCTACCCTAGGGTAGTTACGCGACAAATATATTGTGCTTCAATGCATCTTTCTTGTGTGAAACGTATGTTTAAAGCAATTTTGTTAATGTTATTAACGTTTCATCTCAGGAACAAATACTGTTTACAAATACTCTGCTCTGTGTAGAATTAATGTTTGTGCTTAGTTTCGTCATCACGTGCAATGTTTATTATTGCCAGGCATTGCAAAAAATGTTTACAGAAAGGCCAGGCATACAATCTAATGAGTGTTTTTGTGTTTCAGATTGCATGAACATGGGTGCCAAAGTTCAGCTAACGCCAGAAAATAGACAGACAATTGTAACTTTGAGAAAAGAAGGCCAATCCTTGAGACAAATTGCAAAAGAATTACAAGTGTCAGTAAATGCAGTTGCTTGTGCCATTAAATGACATAACGAAACTGGTAAAAATGTGAAGAGAAAATGTTCTGTTCGACCAAGAATCACAAGACAAGTAATCGGAGTTACCAGAATGCACAACAGACGTCTTACAGCACCGGAAATTAGAGCTCAGCTAAACATCTCCAGCATTGCAACTGTTTCAAGGCCTTCTTTTCTCAAATTTTCATGAATTTGTAAAAACATTCTAAAAAAAAAAAAAAATCCACTTTGACATTATGGGATATTTTGTTCGATCAGTGACAAAAATATTTCAACTTTCCAAAAAAAAAGAAGTTATCACTGGCACTCTGACCTAAATGACAAATTCCTGCTCGAACCTACAAGGGGCACTGCAACACCAGCACAGCCACACTCCCAGCAATTATGCAAACCAGCATCCACATACAACTGTCTGGGATGCCACGTTGTGGTGGATGAGTGTTTTTGTGTTTCAAACCCCCAACACAAGTTGGTGTCCAAATCTTCCCCATTCTTCCCTGCTGCCTGGATTCGTCAGGGTAGCATGGTCATGGTTAGAGTGCCGATCGGTCCCCTTGGATCGGCCCTTTCCCTCTTGTCTCTCTCTCTCTCTCCAACTCTGTCGTGGCCCTGACTTTGTGAAGGTTGTGGTACACCATCCCAGATGTGGGGGATCTCTGGGTCGCTCCTGCGAGATCAGTTGACTATCTCCATGCCATTTGCTTGTTCGAGAGAACTGTCTGGGGCAATACAACAACAACAACAACAACAACAACAACAACAACAACCAGCATCCACTTGCTGCATGTGAAAAGATGATGAACCTCTTCAGAAAGATAGCTTGTATTCTTTCCTCAAGAGCTAACCCCTCCCACCCCCCTTCCCGTTCTTCCTCCCCCCAAGCCCTCTCCCTCCCACAGATCTCCCGATGTCCCTGCTCTCAAATGTTGTACTTGTGTGCTTCCCTCTCTTCCCCTATCTTGTCTCCCGCTCCTTTTATCTTATGTTTTATGTGTGTTTGTTTTTTTGTGATTAACGTTATCTCTTACACGAGCCTCGATCTTGTTTACAAAAAAAAAAAGAAGAGGTATCACTTAGTTTGAAAAAGAAGTGTGGTTAATTCGATAAATGCAGGCTACAAGGTATACTTTCAAGACCAGAGTAACAATGTTTGAGCTATCTGTGCTTGAGCTATCAGTGCTTAAATGACTACTGAGAAAAAAATCCCTGAAGTAAAGAGGACAAACAAGACTGTATCCAACAATTTTAATGCTCTCTGTACTCTACTAAAGATATGTAATGCTGAGATGCAGGCCTAACCCCCTGAAATGACTGGGTGATCTGACAGTAGGTAGAGGCAGCTTGTGCCGGATGTTTGCATGTTTAAGTGGGCTGCTGGTTCAAAGCAAGTATTGTCATGGGACTGACTATTCCTGAACCTCCAGTATCATATTTCGTCTTTTTCCCGGATAAAAAGACTCCTGCCGATTATGATTGCAGAGAAATTTGACTTGTTCACGATTTTGGGAAATTTTCGCTGCCGTAGCCTCTGCAAAGTCAATTACCATATTTTCTGATGTGCAATGAAAATTGTTTTTAAAAATACAATGAACATTGCGGGTCGAGGGCACTCGTTCAGTTTGCGTTTCAAACGTTCTGAACGTACGCCGAATTTTCCTGATGCTCTGAGGGATAATTTACTGAAACATTTCTCACGATTTTTCAGAAGTTCTTACAGGACAAGATACACAACTTATT
Organism: Myxine glutinosa; assembly: GCF_964187855.1. Lineage (NCBI taxonomy): Eukaryota > Metazoa > Chordata > Myxini > Myxiniformes > Myxinidae > Myxine > Myxine glutinosa. The sequence continues at coordinate 247,759,498 of NC_136261.1, forward strand.
AAAAATATTTTTTCTGTTGGCTCCTAAATGTTTATTTGAAATTTATTTATTTATTATTTATTTAACCACTAGGTAGCTTGCGACTTTCAACAGTCAGGGGTTTGTCTAAATCCGTCCACAACCTTTTGAAATATCATGCTATATATCGTTTTTTGGCCCTATCTCTCAATTATGAAGAATCACTTTGAAAATTAAATTTGTTTTCTCGTACCCAGATCCGGATCTTCACCAAAATCGAATCAACTCATCATTGTCACACCCCCAACCTGTCCACCAAGTTTCATCCAAGTCCGTCCACAACCTTTTCAGATATCCTGTTCTCAGGAGTGAAAAAGAACCTCCATCCACCTTTGGTGGTGGAAGTAATGATGGATGAAGAATAAGAGCAACTATTTTGCATCATCAGATGCCTCTGGCAGTTTCGAGGTTATTGGGCACAATCCTGGAAGGGTCGCCACTCCGACGCAAGATACTCAAATGGTTCATTCATCCCAGTAAGATGGTACTCATTTTCCCGACCTCGGAAGGAAGACAAGCTGAGTCCACCAACCTGCTGTTAATTCAACGGCATGACAGGGGCTCAAACTCAAGGCCATTAATGACACTGACATTTCGAATGTTAACCCTTCATTGGAGCGAAAGAGAGACGGAATAGGGGCAATCGGTGAAAGGTGTGTGCGTCAGAGTGGAGTCGTGGAGCACGTGGGGCGAGGGAGGGGATCAGAGAGAGTGGGAGGTGTAAGGTTCAGGTGTTAAAAATCAATGTTACTGGGAGAAAAGTTAAAATAATGGGGAAACAAACAAGAGGATATTTGATAAATTAACGGAAGCAACTTTAAAAAGTGATCAAAATATAAATAACAGCAATAAAATAAAAGTATGGAAAAATGTAAGTAGTAAATAAAAAATAATAACTATTAAAATAAAAACACAATGAAAAAACAAACAATGATTTTGAGGAGAGGGGAGAGGTTAATGAGAATTGAGGAAAAGTGAAGGAGAGTGAGCAGAGAAAAAGGAGGTGAGGTAAGATAGGTAAAATAAAAGGGGATAAACATTGAGGGGGGAGGATTGAAAAGGTGCAAGAGACGGGAGGTCAAATGAATGCAAAGTGCTCGTTGATTCTGTGGGGAGCCAACGTGCTTATCCTGTGGATAAGGCTTTGCTTTGACCAGGGAATTTCACAAATTCCTGTCCATCTTTAAGGAGATGAGAGGGGAAATCATGGCAGTTTCAGCGTCATTCTGTAAAAGATTGAAGTTCCTCTGGATTATGTTCTTGACTTGAAGGTTGATGAGATGGTGTGAAAAATGTCAACGGGATCCTTTCTTCGCTTGTTTTTTACAGGGGATTGTAAAGCCGTCTGTCCGTTGGTGTTGCGGGCACTCCCCAGTGCGCCAACCACAGTCGAGGTAGGAAAGGCATGCTCAGTGAAGAACTTCCCTCTGTCATAGGATTTTTAATTTGAAGTCAGAATCATCGCTGCACAGTCGATGGAGGCTGGGGAATGAAGAATGTGCAATTGAACTTCTGACATCGATGGGATGGGAGGAAGAATACCAATGATAGCTGTGTCAATTTGTAGGCGACAGCTCGGTACTTGAAACCCCCCACATGAAATTGACGCCAGGGTAGAAGGAATTGACAATGTCAATAAACTGTTTAAGATCCGCTCTGTAGCAGGATGAGGCAACATGCAGTCGCCTAGGTAACAAACCATCTTTAGAGGCCATTTTCCCCCGCAGAGCCGGGGTTGGCCTTTTTCGGGCACCTTGGTCCCCTTTTTTGAAGCAATGGTTTACAGTTGGATTCCCTTCCTGCCGCCAACCCTGTTGGTTGCCTCTTGTGACACACAGGGAATTACCAGTGAACTGGTACTCAATTTGCTGACATCAGAAGGATGACAGGTTGAGTCAACCCACCTGGCATTAATTCAGCAATCGACCAGGGTTCGAACCTAGGATCCTAGGATCCCAAGCCAGCACCCTAAGCGCTAAGCCAACACCAGGCTACGCAGTCGTCTAGGTAACGGCCAAATAATTTTGCGGTGGGACTGTGGAACTGGTCGAAAATTTGTCTCTCAATGAGACCTACACTCCCCACAAAGACTTGGTGCCCATGGCTACGCCTTTCGTCTGCTTGTAGAATTTTCCGGCAAACAAGAAGCATTTGAGAGTGAGGACCGCTTTTCATCTCATCAAGTGGGACAGAAATGTATGAAATTCCCTGGTTAAAGGACAAGTACCCTCTGACCTCCCATGCGTAAGTGTTCACAGAGTCACTGTAACACCTGCCCTTTCGTTAAGGGCAGGTGTTACAGCGTCAATGGCAGGTGCACTTTAGTCTCAGCACCGATAAGCAGTATTACAGTCATGGACAACTTCAAATTCTCCTTTGGGAATGTGATCTTTGGAATCAGGTGGACTTTATCCAAGATCCATATCGGTGAAACGTGGTGAAGATTGGGCGATATCGCTCTTATGAACATTTTTGCTCATGCAAACCAACTGCACAGATATCTCCAAATTGGTTGCTCGACACTTCAATCTTCCTCAACATTCGTTCGGTCACATGGCAGTGTCCTATATTTTCTCCAGTTCAGCACCATGGATAGGTGCAAGCGCAAATAACAAATCCTTATCTTTAGGTTTGGCACATTGGCTCCCCACGGAATCAGCAAGCACTTTTCATTCATTTAGACTTCCCGTCTCTTACAACTTTTCAATGCTTTCCCTCTCTCCGTTTTCACCTTTTATTAGCCTCCAATGGGAGAATCAGCCCAGCCGAGGGTTTATATATTGGGCTCTGTCCATCTGCCCAGACATGCATCCACCTCTACTCAAAAATTACTGGATGTATTTCTTTACTATTCGACACTTATATGCAATAATACCTGGGCATGAGGCACGCCAAATGATTTTGGGATCGGAGCCAATTTGAAATTTTTGGCAGTTTAATTTTTTATTTTGCAGGAAAATAGTACAGTGTTGTATAAGCTTTCATGAACCATTATTTATTTACATACATTTTACCATGTCCACGAGGAACACACAACTTAGGAGTATTAATTTATACACCTTTTATCATTCTACGATGTACATACCACCTTCATTTATTTATTTATATACATTTTACCATATCCATTACCAAAATACAACTTTGAATTATTTATTTATATACATACACTTTACCATCACTGTTACTGACATACCACCTTTAATTATTTATTTATTTATATGCCTTTTACCATTGTACAACCTACCTACCAACTTGAATTTTTTATTTATATCATATGCATACACTTTACTTTCTTCACTACCTGCAGAACACCTTGAATTATATTCTTTATTTATATACACTTTACCATCACCACTACCTGCAGACCACCTTGGATTATGCATATATTTTTCAATTTGTATCTGCATTACCATATCCACCACCAACAACACCCACATTTGAATTATTTATTTAATTATATACACTTCATCATCACTGCTACTGACATACCATTTTGAATTATCTTGTGTATTTATATACCTTTTACCATTCTACAACCTAGTAACCTACATAAGATCTTGAAAAAAAATCCATATTGTTACGTGTGCCTCCCCAAACCCGGGTTTGGTTTGGTGCACCTCAGAGTCTCGAGAGGGAACGCGGCAGAAAGATTTGTTATTTTGAGTGTTCTCATAAACCATGGTAAAACCACACCAATGCCATTGTAGAACAAAACAAGTAATTGCATTAAGAACTCTCACATACACAATAATAACACTCTTAAAGAAAGTACAATGAAAATATCACTTGAATCAAATGAACCACCTTTAGATGCCATTTCCCCCCGCAGAGCAGGGGTTGGCCTTTTTCAGGCACCGTGGTCCCTTTTTTGAAGCAATGTTTTATGGCCGGATGCCCTTCCTACCGCCAACCCTGTTAGTCACCTCTTGCGACACACAGGGAATTACCAGTGAACTGGTACTCAATTTGCCAACCTCGGAAGGATGACAGGCTGAGTCAACCCCCCTGGCATTAATTCAGCGATCGACCGGGATTCAAACCCAGGATCCTAGGATTCCAAGCCGGCACCACTTGCATCAAATGAACAATACATATGATGGTACCATCATTTCCCAATTCTCTCCAAGCAATAAACTCACGATACGACAAACGTGAGTGGAATGTAACATTCCTCAAAGTCCGTGCACAAATCCCCACGCTGGTTGAAGCCGTGCAGAACGACGAGAACAGGCAGGTATTGGCACGGCGGCAGACGAGGAGTTACGAGGTGGTAGGTCGATATGGGAATTGAACCAATATGGAAACCAACAGCAATCCACACGATGATGTCGATATGGGAATCCTAATGTCAAAACAAGATGCACCAAGCGGACAGTCTTTTCGAGGACAAAATGGCGTATAGGCCTGTAATGGAGGTTCTTGCTTTTTCTCCAACAATAACTCATGCTTGGTAATAAAACCTGAGATGCAGGTTTAATTGCAATCGCAATATAGGACGATGTCATGGGCAGTCCCTCCCCCCGGGAAGCCTCAACTCATTCGCGACCAATATCAAAAAAGTCCGCTCGCAGCCTTGATGCGACTCACTGCTGTATCTCTCTCATGGCGGTCTCCTGTCCTCTCCAAAGCTCCTCCTCTCTCTTCTTCCGGCTTCTTTGCCGCGTTTTTTTTTTTCCTCCAGAAACATTTATTTTTTACCTTTTACTAAAGTCATCTCCATTTCACACAAAAATCTTAACAACAATATTACCTGAAACTAAAAATCCTTCAAGTATATTATAACAACAAAGGCGGAAGTGACGGATCCGTAACAATATACATTTTACCATCACCACGACTAACCACCTGGAATTATCTATTTATTTTTATACCTTTTATCATGATACTATTGGATAGGTGCAATACCCTTGAATTATTTATTTCTTCATATTATACACTTTACCATCTCCACTACCTGCATATGTATTTACTTATTTAAATGTAAAACCTACACAATTACACATCCCATTTTAATGTGCAGTGACTTTTTAAGGAACCTGTCATTGATGAGGACTTGCAATCTTGTTTTATCTTTCTCACCTCTCCTTTTTCACTCTCCTTTACTTTTCCTTTTAGTATATAATCCTGTCCTCCTTTTCCTCTTTTATTCCTATCTTCTTGCTCGTTTGTGTTAGTGTTTTTATTCTAGTTTTTGTTATTTCAAATTTACGCACTATTTTATGATTATATTATGTTTTTATTCTTATTTCATTATTATTTGTATCACTTTTTAAAGTTTCTTTAGTTTATTTATATCATGTCCTTCTGTCAATTCTTGTTTGTTTTCCTATTATTTTCACTTTTCTCTAGGTCCTAGTCCCCTTGATTTTTAACCGTTGAACCCTAACCCTCCTTGTCAAAACGAGTCATTCTCACGAGTCATTCCCACGTGATCCCCGACCCCCTCTGATACCAACCCTAGCTGTATCAACCCTAACCCCTATCCTGTCTCTCGAATTGCTCCGATGATTTCGTCCATTAATCTGGGAACATCCTGGAACAATGTGAACTCTGGGCAACGATTCAAGTGAGATTAATACATTCACATAATGTTCTCAATACAATAATTTGCTGGAAATCCCAAGCGTTTTTCAGGTGAATTTCACACAAAGTGACATTTATTTTATTTTATTTTTAATACCAGGTTTTAAACATTCTTCTTTTTGGAGTGGTTGTCTCACGTAAATTGTCTGATGCATATTGTGACTCTGGGTGATGCATATTCTACTGGGTGATGTTCAATCGAAAGACGGTATCCACAGGTGGGTCACATACAGAATGAACCTGATCGTGATGTGATACCAAGCGACATGGATGCCAATTGCTCGACATTCACTCAGGTGAATCGGTCCAGTGTGTGATTGGCTTTGGAGCTAACTGCAATGGTGCACTTAAAATTATACTTTCACATGAACACTCAGAGAAATTTGGAATTCAAGACAACAGGTTTCTCCCTTCTGTGTGAGCAGTGTTTGGTGCCTGATGTGTGAGCAGTGTTTGGAACTGAGGTCAATGCGAGTAGTTGTGGCTTACCTGAGCATCAGCAAACACGCAGATGTTGGCAGTAGGTATCTCAGTGAAGTCATCATTCCCATCGGTAAGAATAGTACCATACAAAAACGCCAAGTCCTCGTTATCTGGATGACTCAATTTGACCTGTGCACAATGCAACAACCATTTCCATTTAGTATATAATCATGTAAAATGCTCTTCAGTTGATACTATATCCAAGTGTGCTTGTCCATTTGCAATGTGAAGAGGAAGTTTTGGTTCCTCTTATATATTATGAGTATCAGGTCGATATTTCTGATCCTCAAACCATATGTGGCTCAAATAATGCTGCACATTAATATAATATCAAAGGTCATGTTGTCCAGGTATCCTCTACCCGAGGACACTGTGGTTTCATCTTGCTTCACACGAAGAACACAAATCGCCTTCTTATCATCTCCACTACCAACACACAACATTGAGTTGCTTATATATTTATATAAATAATTAAATAACAAGGGTTCACGCTTGCCCATGCGGTTGCGATGCGGGGCCAAGTTGTGCATCCATTGTTAGCATTATTTTAAAATGCAACAAGAATACAATTTCAAACGCCAAGAATCATTATTATACTTCTCAAGAGATGTGCAAATCATTAAATTGCTGGGGATCTCAAAACCTGAGAATCGTTACACTTCATTATATGATCATTGTTAAAAAAAAATTCACTTTGATTCATTTTTGATTACATTTTGATTTGATCATTCACATTTGATGATACAGTGCCTTCAGAAAGTATTCACACCCCTTGACTTTTTTCACATTTTTTTGTGTTACAGTCTGAATTTTTTTATGGATTAAATTGAGATTTCTTGTTACTAATCTACACATAATACCCCATAATGTCAATGTATAATTTTTTTTTTTAGAAACTTTTTACAAAATAATTCTAAATGAAAAGCTGAAATATCTTGAGTCAATAAGTTTTCAACCCCTTTGCTACGACACTCTAAACTGAGCTCAGATGCAACCAATTTCCTTTGATCTTCCTTGAAATGTCTCTACAACTTGACTGGTGTCTACCCATGGCCAATTTTAAGAGTTGTTTCTCACATATGATAACATATCGATAATCTCGTAATAAATGAAATAGATCTCACCTGCGATTGAATATTTCTGTAATGGTGACCAGAAACCATTTGAAAAGCGATTTGAAAGGCCCAAACAGTCACCCCACCTCCTCCAGCTTGGACTCTTGGCACTATACAATCTTCCTTGATACATTCAGAACCCCGCTGCCCGTCTACTCACCCATTCCCGGACCCGTGACCACATCACCCCTGTCCTTTACAAGCTTCACTGGCTCCCCATCCCCCAGAGAATCCAGTACAAAATCCTCCTCTTGACCTACAAAGCCCTCCATAACCTGGCCCCATCCTACCTGGCTGACCTCCTCTCCAGACACACTCCCACCCACAACCTCCGCTCTGTTGGTACCAACCTCCTGACCCCCCCCCATCCGGACCAAATTCAGATCCTGGGGGGACAGGGCCTTCTCCATCGCTGGTCCCACCCTCTGGAACTCACTACCTCACACCATCAGAGACTCCTCCTCACTCACCACATTCAAAACATCACTCAAGACCCACCTGTTCAACACTGCATTTAACATTCAACCCACAGCATTTAACCCCTGACTATCTCTTCTCCTTCTCCTTCCTTTTGCTTTGATTATTATTTACCTATTGATTTTTGTCTTTTTGCACTTGTTTTTTGTACTCTGTCAAAGCGTCTTTGGGCTTCTTGAAAAGCGCTATATAAAATAAATGTATTATTATTATTATTAGGCTTCATGCACTTGTCTCAGTACCTTCCTGCAATCGTAGAATTTCTTGTTTCAAGGCATCAATACATAATTGTTTACTTTGAGAGCAATTGGTTTTGTATTGCTGACAGAAAACACGGATCTGCGCTTTAGCATAGTCCCACCACTGACAGAGATTTAGGAAACGATGTTGGAAATACACAACCTTGTCCCAAAAAACCACAAAGGATGATTTAAAGAAAGGAGCGCTCAGAAGTGAGGTGTTAAAAGACCGATGCAAGGTGTGGCGTTTGAAACGAGGAAAAGAAAAGCACAGTTTTACCATAGAATGATCAGAGAAACCAGAAGGGACAATAGCCGTATATGTCACAAGATTGACAGCAGAGTTAGGAATATAAAATTTATCAAGACGAGCAAGTGAAAGATGATTTAGTAAAACCCAACACCAGCTAAATTGCTGCAGGTTTGGGTGTTGTTGCCGCCATACATCGTTGAGGTCATGTCGCGAAATTATACTGGAAAGAGGCCTACTTGAAGCTGGATGTGGCTCTGCACTGTTCCTATCTAAAGTTGGGTTTAAAGTACAGTTAAAGTCACCCCCCAAGCACAACAACGTATCAGAAGAGAGGTGTCTCAGGAAATTAAAGGACTGATTAAAAAAAGTTCCTCTGTCTGTGCTATCGCTTGGAGCATAGACGTTAACAAACATAAATCGTTGCTGATTGTATTCAAGCTCTACAGAGGCTAGATACCCTGGTACGATTTCCTTCAATATAGGGGGGGGGGGGGGGGAGGGACAGACAAACGTGTACTGGCAAAAAAGCAATACCCGCACTCACAGAATCTGTATTACTAAAAAACCAAGTGCCAATCAGCTGTTGCTGCCAATCAGCCATGCAGTCTGCAGTGGCACGAGTTTCTTGCAATAAAAGTACATCAATCTTTTCCCTCCTGGCTAATTGCACAGTTTGGGACCTACGCAGCTGACTGCACCCACCATTAATGTTCAAGCTTGCTATGTTCATAGAAACATAGGCAGCAACACAGCCATTACAGGTTCAATTCTTTCCTTGCTGTGACAAGGTACCTCTTCAGTCTTTTCAGTGATTGATCAGAAATATGAAGGTTCCGCAGATTGTTGTGCAACTTCCTGAGCCCCAATAATGAAGGCGTGAATGTCAACGAAGAAATCGCAAATTTTCACGCGCCTTTTACGGTAGGTTTTTTGTAGGAAATCCATGATTTCAGCAGGAGGGACAGAGCCTCCAGAGACATGCTCCGATGAGAAGTCGGCCTCACCATCACTCAGTGAAGCAACGGAAGAACCCCCATCAGAGTCACTATCATTGCATTGAGAGTCCATTGCCGAAGCAACGGGCTCATCAACGCGGCAATCTGAGACTTCAGCACTATCACCCTGCTGACCATGAGCTTGACAAGGCTCAGCTGCCTCAATGGAGGATTCGATCACAGACACATCACTAGTTCCTTCACACTCACCACTCCCCACAGAGGGAGGGGTGGCACAATCAACAAAAGCTTCAGCAAGGGACACACATGGAGGCTCAACCTCACATGGAGGTTTACCCTCAGAACACCAGAGAGACTCAGGTGCTGTCTGGCCAACACATAAATTTTCAACACTTATCACATTACCCTCAAAAGATTCTGAAGGCAGAGGGGGTTGAGGAATTTCCTCAACTGGAGGCAACTGCTGAGGAGGAGGTTGCGCTCCATCGTCACCTTCACTAACAACTTGAGCGTAGGTTGGAGGACCGGCCAAGACCTTATTAATAATAATAATAATAATTCATTTATTTTGTATAGCGCTTTTCCAGAAGCCCAAAGGCGCTTTGACAGAGTGGAAAACATAATGCATAACAATACATGAAAACAACAATTGCAAAAAGACAAGAATCAATAGGGAAATATTTAAAGCAAAAGGAGGAAGAAGGAGAAGAGATAGTCAGGGGTTAAATGCTGTGGGTTGAATGTTGAATGCAGTGTTGAACAGGTAGGTCTTTAGTGATGTTTTGAATGTGGTGAGTGAGGAGGAGTCTCTGATGGTGTGAGGTAGTGAGTTTCAGAGGGTGGGAGCAGCGATGGAGAAGGCCCTGTCCCCCCAGGATCTGAATTTGGTCCGGATGGAGGGGGTCAGGAGGTTGGTACCAGCAGAGCGGAGGTTGCGGGTGGGAGTGTGTCTGGAGAGGAGGTCAGCCAGGTAGGATGGGGCCAGGTTATGGAGGGCTTTGTATGTCAAGAGGAGGATTTTGTACTGGATTCTCTGGGGGATGGGGAGCCAGTGAAGCTTGTAAAGGACGGGGGTGATGTGGTCACGGGTCCGGGAATGGGTGAGTAGACGGGCAGCAGAGTTCTGAATGTATTGGAGTTTATTGGTGATTTTTGAGGGTGAACCATAGAGGAGGCTATTGCAGTAGTCCAGACAGGAGGTGATGAAGGCGTGGATGAGGGTTTCTGCAGCCGTGGAGGAGAGGGATGAGCGGAGACGGGCAATGTTTTTCAGGTGAAAGAAGGCTGACTTTGTGATCTGTTTAGTGTATTTGTCGAAGGAAAGGGTTTGGTCAAAGATGACGCCAAGATTAAACCTTATTATCACCTTATTATCGCCAATATTGACGCCTTATTATCAATTCAGGCTCGTTGAGGTCGCTAGAAGGTGAGAGGGTTCTTTTCCTGGTTCTCTCTTTGTCTACAATGGGGTTTGTGTCAGCACCACCCATATTCTTTACATCGTCGACAACGATCTCAGTAGAGCCCTGCTGTTCATCACCATTCAGGATAGTGACTCTATCTGTGGACATTTTTGGGCACGAGTCTTTTAAATGACCATATTGACCACACTCAAAACAAACTGGAGACTCTGTGGAGACAAAGACCCGATAAGTGTGACCTTCGACCTTGAAGGGCAACACCGCATTTAAAGAGGTTACATCCCGCGGTAAGATCATGTTGAAGGAGCAGCGCTCCTGCTTGAGACGGACGAAGTGACGGACAAGACACAAACTCGTCCGAGAAGATGTTTATTGTATAATCAACTCGGGAACTCTGAAAACCCGTTTTTCGGGTTCGCATACATATAAACCAAACCAAAAAGCATATGTCAGAACCAAAGCCACGCCTCTCAGGCGAGGCACGCTTTGGTGGTCATGTGACCGACAGGTGCAAGCAATTATAACCTCAGCGCCGCGGTTTGTCCGCCGGTTACGTCACCGGCTTCGGCAAGGAGATTATGTTGCTGGTCTCGAGCTTTGGGGGACCCATGGGTCGCTACGCATGCCCCCCCAGAATCGACTTGGTCCAGAAAGGTCAAACTGAGGGGGGTCCAGATGACCCGACCAAAACGACCCCTGGCTGGTCGCGGGGGGGGGGGGGGGGGGGGGTCTGGTGTGGTGGCGGGTGGCCGGGCGGGGGGTGCAGTGGACGGGGGGCGGCCGCGCCGCGGTGGGAGAGCCAGCCGTGGCGGCTGGCCGACGTCCATGTGGGCCGGCTTGAGGCGGTCCACCGAAATCCGGTCCGCCCGGCCGTCGATGCTGACGACGAAGGACTTGTTGTCCCGTCGTAGGACCCGGAAGGGTCCGTCGTATGGTGGCCGGAGCGGCCCCCGGTGTGCGTCGTGGCGCACAAAGACGTACTCCGCCGTGTGGAGTGCTGGGGGGACGTAGGATTGGGGGTCGCCATGGCGGGACGTGGGCACGGGGGCGAAACGTTGGGCGGCCTCCTGGAAGTCCGTGCGCTGGCACGCGGCGGACCAGGGGCTGGTGGCGTCGGGCACGAACTCGCCCGGGACGCGGAGGGCCTGGCCGTACACCAGCTCGGCGGTGGACGCCTGGAGGTCCTCCTTTGGAGCCGTGCGGAGGCCCAAAAGGACCCACGGGAGCCGGTCGGCCCAGCCGTCGTCCTGGAGGCCGGCCATGAGTGCGGCCTTCATGGAGCGGTGGAACCGCTTGCACAACCTGTTGGCCTGGGGGTGGTAGGCCGTGGTGCGGTGCAGGGTAACGCCCAACGTGCGGACGACCGCGCCCCACAGTTCAGATGTGAACTGTGGGCCGCGGTCCGACGAGATGTCTGCCGGTGTGCCGAAACGCGCGACCCAGGTGGCGATGAACGCCTGGGCCACGTCGGCGGTGGTGATGGAGGTGAGGGGCACGGCCTCCGGCCACCTGGTGGTCCTGTCCACCATGGTAAGCAGGTGGGTGAACCCCTGCGATGGGGGCAGGGGACCCACCAGGTCCACGTGGACGTGGTCGAAACGTCACTCGGGCACGGTGAAAGGAGCCAGCGGAGCCTGGGTGTGACGGTGGACCTTGGCCCGCTGGCAGGGTGTGCAGGCGTTGGCCCAGTCGCGGACGTCCCGTCGCAACCCGTGCCAGACGAAACGTGCCGACACCAGCCTCTGGGACGCCTTCCGGCCCGGGTGAGAGAGGCCGTGGAGCGAAGCAAAAATGCGACGCCGCCAGGTGATCGGCACAATGGGGCGAGGTCGGCCTTGGGAGACGTCACAAAGCAGGACCGTGTCCGCGAAGGGGACGTCAGCCAAGCGGAGGCCCGTGTCCGCCACCCGGAGCGCCTGCACCGTGCTGTCGGTGGCCTGGTCCATCGCCATCAGGGCGAAATCGACGCCGAGGTGGACGGCGTTGGCGCCGGCTCGAGAAAGGCAGTCGGCCATGGCGTTGTCCTTTCCGGCGACGTGCCGGATGTCTGTGGTGTATTCCGACACGGCGGAGAGGTGGCGCTGCTGGCGGGCCGACCAGGGCTCCGTGACCTTGGCCATGGTGAAAATCAATGGCTTGTGGTCGACAAAGGCCGTGAACGGGCGGCCCTCCAGGAGGTGGCGAAAATGGCGGACGGCCAGGTACAGCCCGAGGAGCTCGTGGTCGAAAGTGCTGTACTTCAACTCGTTGGGCAGGAGTTGCCGGCTGAAGAACGCGAGCGGCTGCCAGGACCCGTTTACCCATTGTTCATGACCCGCGCCCACGGCGTAGTCGGAGGCGTCCGTGGTGAGGGCGATGGGAGCATGGGGTACCGGGTGGGCCAGCAGCGTGGCGTTGGCGAGGGCCCGTTTCGCGCCGGTGAAAGCAGCGTCCATGTCCATGGACCAGACGACGTCGCGCTTCGCCGGCTGGCCGCGGAGGGCGGTGTACAAGGGCCACATGAGTTGCGCAGCTCGGGGCACGAAGCGGTGATAAAAGTTCACCATCCCGAGGAACTCCTGCAGCGCCTTGACGGAGCGGGGGCGCGGGAAAGCGGCGATGGCCTCGACTTTGGCCGGTAGCGGCACGGTGCCGTTCCGGGTGATGCGGTGGCCCAAAAAGTCGATCGTCGCCGCACCAAAGTAACATTTGGCCGGGTTGACGATCAGGCCGTGCTCGCTGAGGCGGCCGAACAGCGTCCTGAGGTGGAGGAGGTGCTCGGCTCTGGACGTGCTGGTGACGAGGATGTCGTCCAGGTAGGTAAAGAGGAACGGCAAGTTGCGCAGCACGCCATCCATCAGGCACTGGAACGCCTGTGCCGCGTTTTTGAGGCCGAAGGGCATCCGGAGGAATTCGAAGAGGCCGAAAGGTGTAATAGCGGCCGTCTTCGGGATGTCGGCCGGGCGGACGGGCACCTGGTGGTACCCCCGAATCAGGTCCACTTTTGAAAAAATGGTCCGCCCCGCCAACCGGGCGGAAAATCCTGGATGTGCGGGACGGGGTACCTGTCAGGGGTAGTGGCGTCGTTGAGGCGGCGGTAGTTGCCGCATGGCCGCCATCCGCCCCCCGGCTTCGGGACGATGTGCAGCGGCGAGGCCCAGGCGCTGTCGGAGCGCCGCACGATGCCGAGGCGCTCCAGCGCGGCGAACCCGGCCGTGGCGACGGCGAGTTTGGCTGGGTCGAGACGGCGAGCTCGGGCGTACACCAGCGGGCCCGTAGTGGGAATATGATGCTCGATGCCATGACGCACCGCGACGGCCGAAAACGTCGGTCGCGTGAGGGCCGGGAACTCCATGAGGAGACGCGCGAAGTCGTCTGCCAACGGGAGGACGCAGGAAAGCTCGGTGGGCGCGGAACGGCTCAAGGCACACGCCAGCGAGCTGAAAGTTTAGGCGTTGACGAGACGCCGACGTTTAACGTCGACCAGCAGCCCATGGGCGCAAAGGAAATCGGCACGGAGCAAAGCCATGGGGACGTCCGCCGGCACGAACTCCCAGTGAAAGAGCTGGCTGCCGAAGTGGAGGGCGACGGTGCGTGGGCCGAAGGTGCGGATGGCGGAGCCGTTGGCCGCGATTAAGGAGGGGCCGCAAATGGCGGCCCGCCTGTCCTCCGCCGAAGCGGGAATGACGCTCAGCTGAGCGCCGGTGTCGCAGAGAAAACGCCGCCCCGACGCTTGGTCCGCGATGAATAGCAGGTTTCCGGAACGGCCGGCGCTCATGGCTGGTAGTGAGCGCCGGCCCGACCGTTTCCCGACTTGCCGAACGTACACGGGGGTTGACATGATCGGGCCCGCCGCCTGAACCTGGCGTGGAAATAACACCAGGCCGGGTCTGGCGGGGGCTCCGGTCGACGCGTCGGGACCGGGCGACGCGGCGTCGCCGCTGCCAGTCGCGCCGGCCCGGCGGCCTCCGGGAAGGAAGCTGCGTCGCGGGCGTCGGGCGGGTGGGCGGGAAACTGTGCCGCAGGCGCCGACTGGGTGGCGGGTGGGCTCCCGGCAGCCACCCCGACGAGCTGGCTTGCCGAATCGATCTTGTCGGCCTCCCTGTCGAGGTCGCGGCGGTTCGCGATGGTCGTGCTTGCCAGGGCGACCCGAACCTGGGCCGGGAGCTGGCGGAGAAAAAGCTCTCGGAAAAGGAAATCCGAGGGGTGCTCGTCGAGCAACGCGAGCATGTAGTCCATACGTTCAGACGGGCGCGTATCGCCGAGCTCAGGAAGGTCGAGCAGGCGTCGTGCGCATTCAGCTGGGGAGAGGGCGAAAGCACCCAGAAGAAGTGCCTTGATGGCGTCGTACTTGCCGTCAGCGGGCGGGCTCTGGAGGAGGCTCAGGCAGCGGGCGGCGGGCGAACCTCCGTAATGCCACGCAGGGCGAACTGGGAGTCCGCCTGAGCGAACGAGACGGCGGCATGTGCTTCCCAGAAAGTGGGCAGTTTGAGGGACACTGCCGTGTCCATCGCGTGTCGTAAACTCGGGGTCACCAGTGAAGGAGCAGCGCTCCAGCTTGAGATGGACGAAGTGACGGACAAGACACAAACTCGTCCGAGAAGATGTTTATTGTATAATCAACTCGGGAACTCTGAAAACCCGTTTATCGGGTTCGCATACATAGAATCCAAACCAAAAAGCATACGTCAGAACCAAAGCCACGCCTCTCAGGCGAGGCACGCTTTGGTGGTCATGTGACCGACAGGTGCAAGCAATTATAACCTCGGCGCCGCGGTTTGTCCGCCGGTTACGTCACCGGCTTGGGCAAGGAGATTATGTTGCTGGTCTCGAGCTTTGGGGGACCCATGGGTCGCTACAATGTAAACAAAACGACGAAAGGACATGACGTGTTTTAAACGGTTATTTTTCCCTCGTACAGGAACCATAGAAACTGAAGAGACGACAGAACCAAGTTTGTTTAGTTCAGTAACCAGGTCTTTGTTCTTAAGGAACGGAGGAGCGTTAGAGAGAGAAACCTAAACTGCCGGCGTGTCGAGTGGACATACCTGAACAAACACGTCGGGAGCAAAGAAAAGCCCGTGCTCGACTATTTGAGCAACCATGGGCAGTGGGCACTGTGGAAACAAAGATTACCACGCGTTTATTCATGCGAGAAGCCGCTTTTACATTATCCAAACCGATTATCTCTCCGACCGCAAGGATAATGGCCTCGACGTAGATTCCCGAAAGAGGTGAGCAAACCAACCCGTGCTTCCGGGTTAGCGCTTCAAGAGACGTGTAACGAGAGCTATCCGCCATCGTTTACACATTTAAACAAAGGATAAATGTATAAAGGGTTAATGAAGCCAAAAAGCTCCAGGAAACAAACGAAAAATAAAAATATTTACGAAAAAAGAAACGGAAAAAGGTATTATGATTTGTAACACAATGCGAAAAAAACCGAAAAGGGAACCACCCGAAGGGGGAACCTTTACCGGTCTCACCACATGTACTCTCTCACTTTCTCACTCTCAAGAGGGGGGGGGGGGGGGAGGGATGATAACGTGGAAGGGGATACACAAAAGACGGCACAAAGGTGAGAAGAGGTAAGGGGAGGGTAAAGATACAAACCACGAGGACGGAGCTACAAGGCCAAAACACGAGCAGACGCCATGACACCGCACCCAACGCACCGACGATAGAGAGGGAGAGACTGACTGTTTCTTCCTTTTATTACAAGAGTACAAAAAATCAGTTATGTTCAGTCACAAAGAAAACAAAACACAAAAGAATGGTCTCAAGGAAAAGTTATTATCAAATCATCATCATCAAGTGTGCATATGGCATCATTAAAAACCCACTTTTCTTTAAAACATGTTAAATTCTTGTTCATTTTAAAAAACCGGTACTCTAGCTTTAGTCTTGCATTTACAAGAGCCTTAAGGGTGAGCAGTACATCATATGACGAGTCAGAAGCGTTTCCCATTTTTTTCTTCCTGGATTTGTAAATTGCAAACTTGGCCTGGCCAATTAAAAAATTCATTAAAACCACATTTCTAAGGGAAGACGGTCCTAAAACACCATAAATAAAAACATTGTGATTGAAGAGGGAACCAAGCTTCACAAAGCGTTCCTGAAGGAATGTAAAAAGAGGTTGCAATCGTTCACACTCAAGGTATATATGCGGTAGGGTTTCAATGGATGCACAGAAAGGGCATAGATTAGAGTTAGCAGTAGAGAACCGGTTCAGTAAAACATTATAAGGTAAAATCCAGTGTACAAGTTTCCATTGAATATCTCCAACATACTTTGGAGTAGGCAAGAGATAAAAACTTCGCCAATTGGGGCAATTGGGTGGTATTGGGGGTAAAACATCCCGCCATCGAAGCCTCAGGTGCTCAGAAAATGTTTTTGCGTATAAAATTTTAACGTACGCGTTGTACAAAGTTTTCTTTGGAAAGGCGGGAAGGGATAATGCAGTATCATCAGGGCTGTTCAGGCCTGGGGACAGATTAAGTGGCGGGCTGAAGACTAGGAGTTTGGGGAAGTCACCCGCTGTTTCCTCAGGGGAAGGGCCAAGTTCCTCGCAGGTATTACGATACGTTGTGGATATCCCTTGAAGAAACCGAGAGATGATCCTGACAGATTTTATTCCGGTTTTTTGTGCCATAGCGGCAGCACTCAGCCAGCAGCTCCCAGACTCTGCCATGAGGTCTTTCATTCGCAGCAGCTTGGCATCAACAAAACGTTGAACGAGTCCCCTATTATTCAAGCTGTTTTCCAGGAAGGGATTGTAGCATAGGGGCTCATTCAACAACATTTCCATGTTGTATGTTGCCATTTCACGGGAAAAGGACAGGGCTTGCCAGGTGTTCATCACCCCTTGGTAAAAGGTGGGCAGCAAGGATGAATCGATTTGATGAGGGTTCATCAAGAAAAGTTCTCGGTCATAACCCAGCTTGCATGTAAGCTGCAATATGCAGTTAGCCAGAGGCCTCCAGAGTAGGGCTTCATCTCCATATACAAGTTGGCGCACGATATGAAGCCGGAAGACCATAATCCGGCTGCGGATATCAATAAGACCTTGGCCACCTTCAGTGAGTGGTAAGTATGCCACGGGGGGTTGGAGCCAGTGTTTCCCGCTCCAGAAAAAGTCGACAATGCTCTTTTGCAGTGTAATAAGAAGGCGCCCGGGCGTTTGTAGGCATATCATCTTATGCCATAGCATAGAGGCGACAAGATTGTTAATGACGAGAGTTCTTCCACGGTACGAAAGTTGAGAAAGAAGTCCTTTCCAGCGGGCCAGTTTTGCCATTACCTTGTCCGGTAATCCCACCCAGTTCTGCTACTCAAAGGTGTTGTCTCCTAGGAAAATACCGAGGTATTTAATGCCACTTTTCCCACTTTTCTGCCAGTTCACTCCTCCTGGTAGGACAATTGGCGGGCAATCTCCAGGTCCTATCCAAAGGGCTTCACTCTTCTTCCAGTTTACCTGGCCTGAACAAGCCTGACAACAAGCCTGAGCCACCGCAGTGACGTCAGCACTATTTTTTATATAAATACAGACATCATCTGCATAAGCAGAGACTTTTAGCGGTGTGGTAAGAATTGATCCAGTGAAGCCAGAAATGTGCGTACGTAATTGGAGCAGAAGAGGTTCGATGGCAAGAGAGTATAAAAGTCCAGATAACGGGCAACCTTGCCGTACTCCCCGTTGTACAGCAATGGGGCTACACAATACTTGATTAATTTTAAGAACACTGGATATATTACAATACAAAAGTTTAACGTACGAGATAAAAATAGGTCCAAACCCAAAATTCTCTAAAACTCTAAAAAGGTACATGTGGTTAATACAGTCAAAGGCTTTTCCTTGGTCAATGAAAAACAGACCAACATTTATATTAAAATTGTTACAAAACCGAATGGTATCACGGATAAGAAAGATATTATTAAAAATAGTACGTCCAGGAATACAAAAGGATTGATGTTCTCCTATTAGTACATTCATAAAAGGTTTCATTCGATTAGACAAGGCTTTGGCTAAAATTTTATAATCCGTACATAAAACAGAAATAGGACGCCAGTTCTCTATAAGTTGAGTGTCCGCTTTCTTAGGAATTAAGGTGGTGACTGCTCTCCGGCAACTCCACGGCAGTTGTCCATCCTCTAAACATTCATTCAATACCCGCAGTAGGTGAGGTCCAATGGCGTCCCCAAAAAACTGGAAAAATTCGCTAGTCAGCCCATCCAGTCCAGGGGCTTTATCAGGTTCCAAGGCCTTCAAGGCAGCGGTGAGCTCAGGTAACCTAAGAGGATCCTCCAACTGCTGCTTCTGATCCTCCGCCAATGTTGGAAGGTTAGAAACAAGTTCCGATATTGCATCCTGGTTAATGTCATGCCGCATAAACCGTTGTTTAAAATGTTTCCGGGCACATTCCCTGATTCTGCCATCTTCATAAAGGAGTTCCCCATCATGGAGCAAGCGTGTAATCATTGACGAAGAGGCCCCCCTTTTAAGGCTGAAGAAGAATTTGGTTGGAGCATCAAGGTCGTGTATGTACCTCATCTTCAGGCGCAATAAAGCATTTTGTGCTCGCCTTTCGGATATGGAATTCAGTAAGGCCGTTTTTCCATGCATTTGTTGCCCCATTTCCTGGTAGCTCACACTTGCAGTTCCCTGAAGCTGTTCCTGTAATTCCAGGATTTCATCTTCAAGTAAGGTTGTGGTTTTTCTTTCCTCTTGAACACCATACGCACGATATTGTTGGCAGAACAGTCTGATGTGCGTTTTGGCATTATCCCACCATTGTCTGAGGTTTGAGAAATTCCCTTGGGAGGCAACTAGAATATTCCAAATTTCCGGAAAAATGTCCTTAAAGGTACTATCATCAAGTAAGTTGTTATTAAATTTCCAAAAAGCACTCTTGTGTTTCAGGCAGGGGGCAGAAATTTTGAGAAATGTTGCGCTGTGGTCCGAGAATCCTGATGGGCAAATTTTGGATGACAGAACGAGGCGTTCAAGTGGAGGATTAATATAAAACTTGTCCAAGTGAGCAAGTACAATATTACCCTGAATGCATCGACACCATGTGTATTGCCTGATTGATGGGTGCTGTACCCGCCATATATCTGTCAAATTCATTTGTTTTAAAAATTTGGTGAGAGGGATTGTGGAGGCAGGATGGGGCTCTGCACTGTTCCTGTCTAGTTGGGGTTGGAGGGTGCAATTAAAATCTCCACCA
The DNA here is from genome assembly GCF_964187855.1 of Myxine glutinosa. Taxonomy (NCBI): domain Eukaryota; kingdom Metazoa; phylum Chordata; class Myxini; order Myxiniformes; family Myxinidae; genus Myxine; species Myxine glutinosa. The sequence goes on from NC_136261.1 coordinate 247,779,249, forward strand.
ATACAAACATGATTGTCTTGGTTTTTTCGGGCGTTTTGGCTGTCGAGGGACGTTAGGTGTGTCCCAAGGTCATTAAAAAACCCTCGCCGAGCTACAGGCGTACTTGGGGCATAAATATTAAAAATAGTATAAAATTCTCCACAGTAGTGGAATTCTAGGGATGCTAGGGATCCCTTGTGTATTTCGTCGAATTTAAGCGATGAAGGCGAAAAGGAGGGGCTAAGAATTATTGCGACACCGCCTTTGCGGGAGTCACCGTTACTAAAAAAGGACAGGCCGGGGAAGAGCCTACACCACTCTGCGACACAGCAGTCGTTGGCATGGGTCTCTTGTAAGAGGGCAATGTCAACTTTCTTCTGTAATAAAAAATCCCTTACTTGAACTTTACGGACAGAGCTACATCCTCCGTTAATATTCAGGCTACAAATGGAAAAACTCATTACAGCTACAAGGAGGAGTGACCACCACTCAATTTTTTGATAGCAGTTCATTCTTAGCTTTTTGCAACCACTTCTTTAAACGGTGACGTTGGGAGGAATTGAAATTAAAAACGTGGGGCCGTTTTACCATCAATCTAGCGGAATGTACAAAATCAGGTAGCTCCGGAAAAAAGGTTTCTATAACAACATTCCTTTTTCGGAATGTGTCCTTAAGAAACCTTTTTATCTCGGAGGGAGGGATTTGGAGGGGTTTCTTCTTCCTTAAGGCTACCACATTCACTAACAGAGTCATCTATATCAGATGGCTCAGATGGTGTGTCACACTGGTTTTCATCATTTATCTCCTCACCGTCATCACATCCCTCCACGTTATCGGATGGGGCATAGTCCATAGAGGGAGGGGACGGGGAGGGAGAGAAATGAGCCATCTTCGGGGGAAGGGGGGGAGGGGGGGGGGGTAACTAATTTTTGCGGTTCAACCATATCAGTTTCTAGGTCAGTAGACAAGGGCGAGGATTCATCCACATCTATGTCCTCCAATACCGAGAAACGATTTTCTGTGACGAGGGACAAATCTAGGCCAGAGAGGAGGGGCTGTCAGTTTTCAGTTGTAGGTTTTTTAAAGAGATGACCGTTTTCATCTGTTGTTTGCAGATGTCTTTTTCCTTTTGGGCAGACTAATTGAAACTCGTCCTGGTTAGTGGGAAGAGATTGCAAGGGTTTGGGGGGAGGGGGGAGGGGGGAGGGGGGAGGGGGGGGGGAGGACGTGATCATCGGGAGGGGATTTCCATCGGCTACCACGGCGAGAGAGGTAGGATCAGTTATAGCAGGCAACAAGCTGTGATTGGACGATGTCGCCTGGGGGGTGAGGTCTATCGTTAACAGGAGATGGCTGCAATTAGATCCTTCAGTAGAGGGAGGGGCCCCTGTTTCAAGGGGAGGGGAGGGGAAGGGGGTACGGCGGGGGGGTTTGGATCGGTGGTAGGAGGGCTTGGGTCGGTGGTAGACAGATTGGGATCAGTGGTGGTAAGGCTTGGGTCGATGGTGGGAAGGTTCGGGTCGGTGGTGGGAGGGCTTGGTTCGGCGGCGGGAAGGCTTGGTTCGGTGGTGGGAGGGTTTGGTTCGGTGGTGGGAAGGCTTGGGTCGGTGGTGGAAGGGTTTGGATCGGTGGTGGGAAGGTGGGGGGGTTGCTTATTCCCGGTTCGGAGGGGAGGTTGTACTTGTGGAGAATTCTCTTTTCGGGGGCAGTCATGCTTAACATGCTGAAATTGTCCGCAGCCAAAACATTTTAGAATGTTGGTGGACACGTACACTGTATATTCGTTCTGTTGATGTTTTAATTTTATTATAAGGTTTAAATCCTTCTGGGAATTTTTAAAAATCATAAACACTTGCCGCCGGAATGAAACCACGTGCCTTAAATCGTTGTTTCGTGACCCGAAGGGAATCATGGAGATACGAGACACGATGGTACCGTATCGGGACAATTCTTTAATTAGTACATCGTCGGATACAAATGGGGGGCAATTGGATATCACGACTTTTATCGCTGGGCTATCTAGTGGGGAAATCATTACAAATAAATCTGGATCGATTGTCAAACCCTGTTCGACAATTTGTGGGACACAATCCACGTCGGACAAAAAAATAACGATCCGCTTGTTCATCCGTGAAGCGGCAACAACCTTGTCGATCCCGACAACACGACCGGTTGCGAGGACAACGTCCTCGACACTAACCTCACGTTCCGGAGGTACACAAAAGAACCCGTGCTTACAGGTCAGGCTCTGAAAGGCCGTAAATCGAGATAGTGCAGCTGCCATGCTGGAACAGCTGCACTTACAACCCCTCCCCAACTCGGGGAGGGTGAATATATAATATAATCTTCCCTACCCGAACTCCGGGAATGGGAAGTAATCAGACCTCTCCGATTTCCCTAACTTTGGAAAAGGGAGGCAACAAAACAAACTGAAGGAAAGATAAACGAAAGGAAAAAAAGGAAATAGAGGTTTAAGATGAAGGAGCAAACACCGATCGGGCGACGCCCAAAAACGGCGAACCCTTACCAGCGATCACCCTGTGATCCCAGTCTCCATGCATCTAGCACACCCACTGTCGAAAAATAATTTAACAAATCAGTACTACCTTCGGGATGAGGTTCTGCTGTATTTCGGTCTATACTGGGTTTAAAGGTGCAATTAAAGTCACCCCCCATGCAAATACAATTATTGAGATCTATCGACTGCATGTGTCGAATTAAAGATGAAAAGAAAGCTCTTCGGTCCACACTCTCACTTGGTGCATAAACGTTGAATAGTGTAAACCGAAAATTATTAATGACCAGTTCCAATGAAATAAACCGGCCTTTAATCACCTCCTGGAAGAGGCATGACTCAGGTACTAGTCCTGGTCTGGGTAAAAAGGCCACACCAGCAGAAGAAGAAGACACGTTACTAAAAAAACATTGTCCCTTAAAGAGGCGACACCAGTCGTACTCCACATTTTGAATTATATGGGTTTCCTGGAGTAAGAGTACATCAATTTTCTTGCGCTCAAATAAACTTTTCACCTGAACCTGGCGGTTTTGGCTTGCACCTCCGCCATTCATATTTAAGGTTCCAAAGGTGATTTTTTTCATGGATTATCTAAAGGCGTGAGCGGTTGCTGGGAAATCTCGCTCCCTGCTTTTGTAACAGCCTTTCTAAGCCGATGAAACAGCGACCTTGTTAAATGAAATTCATCCGGCCTCCTAATTATGTCCTTTGCAGCCTGGATGAATGAAATTAAATCAGGAAAATGATCTTTTACAATCACATTTCGGTGTCGGTAGGTGTCATTCAGAAAAGAAATAACAAGTTATGGGGCTATGGATGACTGATACGCTGAAGATTGAGACAACTCAGTCATCTCAACTTCATCATCTGATTCTGACAAATCAGAAACAGCTCTGCCCGGGTCACATATATCAGTCTGCGCCATCCCCATTTTGATTCCAGCCAAGTCCGAATATTTGCTGGAATGTTCTATGGTAGAGTCATCCTCACTCTGGTACCCGGGACATTCAGCAGGAGCTGAAATCTCGACTTCACCCTCCTGTAGGGAGATGTTCACTGGCTCAGTTGACGAACCAGTGTCATGATTTAGATCTTGCATTGGTAAAGAGGAGCTTGGGGCTGAAACATTCCCATTCCGCTCGGTCTCAGCAGGTAGTGAATGTGGCGGCTCACTAATGAGCTCGCCATTATCTTTAGTCTCGACCTCTACTTTTTCTCCCAAGTTTTCGGTGCTGCCCGATAATGTTTCAGAATTAATTAATTCAGGTTCCTTCTCCCTGGTGTCAATACAGCTTGTCGACACCTGAGAAAGACGTTTCAGGGCGTCTTCACCCACACTGTCTTTATCCAACACTACCTTTTTCAAAGTAATGTTGGAGCTACAAGCACCAGGTGCTCTTCGTTTTTTTGTCACCACAATGGGATCTTCTTCCATCTCCTCACTGCACGTAGCATCTGCCACAACAGGTGGGTTATCCGGGATTATTTCATTATTTACCGAATCAGTGGTGTTGTCGTTTTCACCAACACGAACAGGAGTATTATCCCAACCCCTCGTGTGCGAGGGAGCGGCGGTAGGAACCGTTCAGGTATTTCGGTTTACCTTGTTTCGTACGTTAGAGACCGGGGTGTTATCTCTTTTACAATCAGCGTCACTATGACCTGCTTCACCGCACCTTACACACGATACCTTCGGACAAAACCTTTTCACATGACCAAAAGCTCCGCAATGAAAACGTGTTAATGAGGCCGATGACGCATACATCTGGTACTCATGGTTGTTCACCTTTACCTTGAGCGTGATGTTTAACCCCGTGTCATCGCCTCGATCCGGAAGCACCATATACACCTGCCGTCTGAAGCTCATCACGTGTTCCACACGTTCATAGTGAGACCGGAGCGGAATCATTGTGATTTTCGACACCACTGTTCCGTATCGGGACAAAACGGACATCAGCTGATCACAGGTTATAAATGGAGGTACATTAGATATGACGACCCTCATCGACGGAGTGTCCATAGGCGACGCCAAGACAAAGAGACCTGTCTCTGTGGTTAATCCCGCACTAACAACATCGTGAACGAATTTTTCATCGGACACAAATACAACAACTTTTTGATTCATTCTCGACGCTGCTCGTACATTCTCACAACCGATTATTTTCCCCACCAACAAAACAATGTCCTCGGTGGAAGTTCCTTCGGGTGGAACACACACAAATGCATGCTTCCTTGTTAAGTTGTCGAACGCCTCTAACCGAGAGCGTGTATTCACCATCCCAGTGAATTAACACCCCCCACTTGTCTGAACCGGGCAAGAAGGTACCAAACCGAAATAAATCAAACTAAAATAAATAACAAACGTGCAGTATAAGCACAAAAAGGCTTACAAAGCGTCATTAAAGCCAGTAGGCCGCACCCAAAATGGGTCCGCTCTCAATCCTCTCTCTCTCGAAGACAAAGGTATAGAAAGGATGAAAACAAAACGCCAAAGTACACAGGATGGAAAAGGAGAAGGAGGGGAGGGCAGGAGAGGAGAAAATCGCACAAAGGACTCACCACAACACAGAGCAGTTGCTCACAGCCGCCATGACGCTACACCCAAATCGCAACAGCCGGCAGGGGGCGAGAGAGAGAGAGAGGGAGAGAGGGAGAGAGGGAGAGAGGGAGAGAGGGAGAGAGAGAGAGAGAGAGAGAGAGAGAGAGAGAGAGAGAGAGAGAGAGAGAGAGAGAGAAAGAGAGAGAGAGAGAGATCAGTGGGTGAAAGGACAGAAAGGAGATCGTGATTTAAAGCAGTGTAATTGCATATGTGAAAGTGTTGGAAGATGTGAAAAATGCAATTCACGCTATATTTCCAATGTGTTTATTACGATTGTGGCTTTGCAGCTGAACTGTGCACTACTTTAACAGTTCGCTCATTAAGAGGAAAAGGTGTAGGATATTCCCCAGCATGAAACTTTATTTTACTCATCATTTTGCCTTTTCTCCAGAAACAGTGGGTCGAGGGAATGACTGACGGCACATTTACAAGTGTGGTTGAACAGTTTTGTCTATAAAGAAAGAAAGTATTCAGTATGGACGAACAAATTTATTTGGAAAACTATGTTGTTTTGAAAAACATGTTTAATATGACTACTATTTTTCCCGGATGAATACTGGTTTGACAGAGCACACAAATCTGTATTTTGTTTTCCACCAAGTATTAGCCCTTTGTGAATGTTGTGTAGATTTTCAGATCCTGCAAAGCGAAAGTTGTGTCTGTTTCCAATCCCAATGAAGTTTATATGTGCGTCCTCTAAAAAAACAGGTAAGTGTTGTAAAGACTAGGATGTTCATTAAAATGCAAAATTCTTCAGCAAATTCAAAACGACAAAGCCAACTGTCTGGTATCAATTATTATGAATCCTTAGACCTTGTGGTGGTAGAGGTGTGGGTCTCATTTCACCATTGGTGAATGGTCATCCTGGAGATCAGCAGTTGCTGTTTTGTGTTTCTGGCTGATTTTTCAGGACCATAATTCATTGCAGTTCGAAGCGCTTCAACCCTTTCTGGAATGCACATTCGTGTCTGCTGAGGCCTCTTTGGTTTAAAGACAGCACTTTGCTGCTTACTAAGCTCACTGCCTGCAGCATACAAGGATTCCTTCATATGTTGCGTTCTGACTTTCTCCACTGGCACAGTTAACGTGATGTTATCAATGAAGCCTCGTCCTCTCACAACCCAGGGGAGGCTGAAGTGCCCCAAGGCAGCTTGGCCCAGTCTTGTTCCTTATTCAACTGAAAGACCTCTTTAACAATCTGGAAAACAGCCTCTTCCTTTTTGCAATTGACCCACCATTGTGTTATACAGTACCCCCAATCCACTGGCCGGCAGACAAAAGCTGCATCACCCTGCTGATCTGGATTTATTAGATTTTGGTCTGACAAATGGAACATGTCTTTCAATAGCAGATATTCTCATTGTCTCACCGTGTTACTCCAAAAAGATAATCAAACTAGAATGGCACTCGGTAGAGAGCATATCTCCGCCAGGTTTAACAGTTTATGTTTTGTATCCAAATGAAAGATCGGATTTAGATTTGGACCTGAACCAAAATCTCATCGGCTTGTTCTTGTCACTTACCAACTCATCCACCAAGTTTTGTCATAAATCAAAAACAATCTTTTGAGATATATTATATATCGTTTTGGCCCTATCACTCATTGGTGAAGAATCACTGAAGAATTAAAAAAATTCTTGTATCCGGATTCGGGTCTTCACCAAAATCTAATCGATTTGTCCTTGTCCCACACCAAACCTGTCCACCAAGTTTGGTCAGAATCTGTCTATAACCTTTTGAGATATCGTGCTATATATTGGTTTTAGCCTTGTCACTCAATGGTAAAGAATCATTAAAAAAAAATTCTCTGATTTAGATTTCAGATTGATTTTTCACCAAAATTGAAATGACTAGCATGACTTGGCACGGTCCACGTGCCTCACCACACGTCGTTTCAAAGGGATAGGCATCTTTGACCATTTTGGTGTCTTTTGGGTCTTCATGGTGTTTTGGGTCTTCAGGGCCATTTGGGTCTTCAGGGTCTTTTGGATCCTCTGGGCCTTTAAAGTTATTTTGGGTCTTTGGGGTGTTTTGGGTCTTTGGGGGTCTTTTTGGTCTTTTGTGTCTTCAGGGGCTTTAAGAGTCTTTGGGGGTATTTAGGTTATTCGATGTATTTAAGGGTATTTTGGGTCTGAAGGGTCTTTAAGGGTCGTTGGGGTCTTCAGGGCGTGTTGGGTCTTTAGGGTGTTTTTGGTCTTCAGGGTCTTTTGGGTCTTCAGGGTGATTTGGGTCTTTTGGGTCTTCAGGGACTTTTGGGTCTTCCGAGTATTTTTGGGTCTTCTGGGTATTTTTGGGTCTTTGGGGTATTTTGGGTTTTCGGGATCTTTGGTTATTTGGGGTGTTTTAGGTCTTCGAGGTGTTTTGGGTCCTCGGGGTGTTTTGGGTCTTCAGGGTGTTTTGGGTCTTCGGGGTGTTTTTGGTTTTCAGGGTGTTTTGGGTCTTTGTGTTATTTTGGGTTTTCTGGGTTATTTTGGGTCTCTGGGCCATTTGGGTCTTCAGGCTCAAGGGTATTTTGGGTATTTGGGGTGTTTTGGGTCTTCAGCGGTCTTGCTGGTATTAAAGGTCTTGGGGGGATTTAAAGGGTCGTCAAAGGTCTGAGGGGTCTCAGTAGTCTAAACGTAATTAAGTGGGTTAATTAAGAGGGTGTTAATAATTTTATTTGAAGAATAAGAAGAAGACGGTTTGGTCGCATACATAACCATATACGTTTGCTCTATTATAATAAGATTCTTCCTTGTCACACACCCAACCTGTTCACCAAGTTTCGTCCAAATCTATCCATAACTTATTGAGATATCATGTTCACAAACAGACAGGGGTGAAAACATAACCTCCATCCACCTTCGGTAGCACATGTAACGAACCCTCATATCAATTTCCATGGTCAGACATTGGAAGAGCTCAAGTATTTTCAAACCCAGCAATCGACTGGGCATCCTCTGTCATTCCAAGTTATTTGTTGAAAAATCAGAACTACTCAATCTACAAGGCCTTTGTCTGGTACTCGATGGAGTTCTGCTCTCCACTATGGGGTAGCATCCCAGTTTCACATCTCTCTTTCCAGGTATCTGTGGAATCTAAAGCCCTCAACAATTATGGAATCTCCCACGATGAAGCCAAAGCACAATGTCTGTTGCTCTCACATCGCAGACAGGTTGATGGCCTATCTTTTTTTTAAATCTCCATTGCTCCAATGTTCCTTCTGCTGTCTCAGTCATCGAACACTCCCAAACTCCTCCAAAACAAACATGTTCTTTCATGAACCCCCTCCTGGTTAAACTCTAAAACTCAGGCTTAATGCCGATCTCCGCTATATTTTTCAGAACTGCCATCCTTAGGGTGTTCGATCCCACTCTTCCCTTCAGGACTTCAAAGCCGACATGCACTCTCATCTCATGTTATTTCTCCATCCCTCCATGTGATCTTTTCTACCCCCTAATCCAACGTTTTCTTCCAGGTTACCATTTCCCATACTTTTTTTCTTTCTTCGTTTTTCTTGTACATTCATACCCTTGATTGCTTGTTCATTACGTCTGCCACCTAAGGTGGGGGCGGAGGTTATGGATTCAACTCTATCTGTCTACCTGTTTGTTTGCCTCTGAACAGGATATCTCAAAAAGTTGAGGATGGATTCGGACAACATTTGATGGAGAGGTTGGGGGTTTGAAAAGGACAAATGATTAGATTTTAGTGAAGGTCCAGATCCGGATACAATAATTTTTTTATTTTGCAAGTGTCTTCACCATTGAGAGACATTGAGAGAGCCTGGTGTTGGCTTAGCGGTTAGGGTGCCGGCTTGGGATCCTAGGTTCCTGGGTTCGAATCCCGGTCGATCGCTGAATTAACGCCAGGGGGGTTGACTCAGCCTGTCATCCTTCCGAGGTCGGCAAATTGAGTACCAGCTTGCTTGGATGAATGATCCTGGTGTGTACCCCGGCTTAGAATAGGTGCACCGAATCCCTGCGCATTGTAAGAGGCGACCAAGGGTTGGCGTCAGGAAGGGCATCCGGCCGTAAAAACATTGCCTCAAACAGGGAACTGTAGCGGTTACCGCTGGATGCACACAATCGCCTTGCACCGGCCAGAACACGGCCAGACGCGCCTCTCCCGGGCATGCCCGGACTCACTGTTCCCGGGCACGCCCGAACCTCCCGGGCACGCCCGGTCTCGTCCTTCCCGGGCATGCCCGCCCTCGCCCTTCCAGGGCTCGCCCAGAGCGTCCGGGCATGCCCGCTATCGCCTTTCCAGGGCTCGCCCAGAGCGTCCGGGCATGCCCGCTATCGCCTTTCCAGTGCTTGTCCAGAGCGCCCGGGCACGCCCAGCCTCGACTTGCCAGGTCGCAGCCAAACACGCCCGGGCAGGTCCAGACTCGCCTTTCCAAGGCTCGCCCTTGACACCCGGGCATGCCCGGTATAGCTTGTGCCGGGCAAACTTCCCGACATAAATGTGTATATATATTGCTGCCCGATAAACGGGCTTTTGTCAGAATACCTGAGCTGTTTTGTTTCAATAAAGCAACTCGGACGAATTCCGTCTTTGGTCGCGTCACTTCTTTCGACTCGCGTTGGAGCGCCGCTCCTTCACTGGTGACCTACCAACATGGACACGGCAGTGACTCTTAAACTGCCTACCTTCTGGGAGGCTCACGCGGCTGTTTGGTTCGCCCAGGCGGACTCCCAGTTCGCCCTGCGAGGCATCACCGCGGACGACACCCGCTTCCACCACGTCGTGGCAGCGCTTGGTTCCGCCACCGCGGCCCGCGCCCTGAGCCTCCTCGAGTACCCGCCGGCTGCCGACAAGTATGACGCGCTGAAGACGCTCCTCCTCGACGCTTTCGCCCTCTCACCGGCGGCACGCGCACGGCACCTGCTCGACCTGCCCGAGCTCGGCGACACGCGCCCGTCCGAGCGCATGGACTATATGCTCTCGTTGCTCGGTGAGCACTCTCCGGATTTTCTGTTCCGCGAGTTGTTCCTTTGCCAGCTGCCTCACCCGGTACGCCTCGCCCTAGCTGGCACGTCGATCACCGATCCCCGCGCCCTCGCCAGGGAAGCCGATAAGATCTCCTCGGCGGGCCAACACATCGGCGCGGCTACCTGGAGCCTGCCGCCGTCCGAGGCGACGCCCACGACGCCCGAGCACCCTGCGCGGTTGGAGGCCGAACTGCCGGTGAAACTGGCGGCCGCCACGCCGCACCGACCGCTTCCGACATGACGGCCGGGGCCTCCACCTGACCAGGCGTGGTGTTACTACCACGCCAGGTTCGGACACAAGGCTCGGACGTGCCGACCCCCGTGCACTTTCGGCAAGTCGGGAAACGGCCGGGCCGGCATTCATTCCCAGCCATGAGCGCCGGCCACTCGGGCAACTTGCTTTTTATTCGGGACAAAGCGTCCGGGCGGCGTTTCCTTTGTGACACCGGCGCCCAACTGAGCGTCATATCCGCCTCCGAGCAGGACAGGCGGGACGCCGTTTGCGCCCCCTCTTTGGTCGCTGCTAATGGCTCGGCCATACGCACTTTCGGCCCGCGCAACGTCACCCTCTGCTTCGGCAGCCAGCGCTTTCAGTGGACCTTTGTGACCGCCTGCGTCCCCATGGCTTTGCTGGGCGCCGACTTCCTCTGCGCGCACGGGCTGCTGGTCGACGTCAAACGTCGTCGCCTTGTCAACGCCGAGACCTTCAGCTCCCTGGTGTGCACGATGAGCAGCTCCACGCCGACCGAACTGGCGTGCGCCCTCCCGACGGCGAACGAGTTCGCTCGCCTGCTCGCAGAATTCCCGGCCCTCACACGGCCGACGTTTTCGGCCGTCGCAGTGCGGCATGGGATCGAGCACCACATACCCACTACGGGCCCGCCGGTCTACGCCAGGGCCCGCCGCCTCGACCCGGCCAAGCTCGCCGTGGCAAAGGCCGAGTTCGACGCGTTGGAGCACCTCGGCATCGTGCGGCGCTCCAATAGCGCGTGGGCCTCACCACTGCACATCGTGCCAAAGCCGGGGGGCAGATGGTGCCCGTGTGGTGACTACCGCCGCCTCAACGACGCTATCACCCCCGAAAGGTACCCGATCCCGCACATCCAGGACTTTTCCGCCCGTTTGGCGGGATGGGTCATATTTTCCAAAATTGACCTGATACGGGGATACCACCAGGTACCTGTCCGGGCGGCCGACGTCCCGAAGATGGCCGTCATCACGCCGTTCGGCCTGTTCGAATTTTTGAGGATGCCGTTTGGCCTCAAGAACGCGGCCCAGGCGTTCCAGCGCTTAATGGACGGCGTGCTGCGCGACCTGCCATTTCTTTTCGTCTATCTGGACGACATCCTCGTCGCCAGCACGTCCCGCGCCGAGCACCTCCTCCACCTCCAAACACTGTTCGGTCGCCTCAGCGAGCACGGCTTAATTGTCAACCCGGCCAAATGCCACTTCGGCACGACGACCGTTGACTTTTTGGGCCACCGCATCACCAAGACCGGGGCCGTGCCGCTGCCGACCAAGGTCGAGGCCATCACCACGTTCCCGCGTCCCCGTTCCATCAAGGCCCTACAAGAGTTCCTCGGCATGGTGAATTTTTATCACCGATTCGTGCCCCGCGCTGCTCAGCTCATGCGGCCCCTTTACGAGGCCCTCCGGGGCAAGCCGGCCAAGCATGACATCGTTTGGTCTGCGGCCATGGACGCGGCCTTCGCGAGCGCAAAACGGGCCCTCGCCGACGCAACGCTGCTGGCTCACCCGGTGCTCAACGCGCCCATCGCCCTCACTACGGACGCCTCCAACTACGCGGTGGGCGCCGTCCATGAACAATGGGTGGACGGGGTTTGGCAGCCACTCGCTTTTTTCAGCCGGCAGCTCCGGCCGAACGAGTTAAAATACAGCACGTTCGACCGCGAGCTGCTCGGTCTATTCCTGGCCATTCGCCATTTCCGACACCTCCTGGAGGGCCGCCCGTTCACGGCTTTCGTCGACCACAAGCCGTTGGTCTACGCAATGGCCAAAGTCACGGAGCCGTGGTCGGCCCGCCAGCAGCGCCACCTCTCCGCCGTGTCGGAATTCACCACGGACATCCGGCACGTCGCCGGCAAAGACAACGCTGTGGCCGACTGTCTTTCTCGGGCCAGCGCGAACGCGGTCCACCTCGGCGTGGACTTCGCGCTCATGGCGGCCGACCAGACCACCGACACCTCGGTGCAGGCCCTCCGGGCAGCGGACACGGGCCTCCGCCTGGCCGACACCCCCTTCGCGGGCACCGTCCTGCTCTGCGACGTCTCCCAGGGCCAGCCTCGCCCCATCGTGCCCGTTTCCTGGCAGCGCCGCATCTTCGCCTCGATCCACGGCCTTTCTCACCCGGGCCGGAAATCTTCTCAGAAGCTGGTGTTGGCGCGTTTCGTCTGGCACGGCCTTCGATGGAACGTCCGCGACTGAGCCAACGCCTGCACGGCCTGCCAGCGGGCCAAGGTCCACCGCCACACCCAGGCCCCGCTGGCACCTTTCACCGTGCTTGCATGGCGTTTCGACCACGTCCACGTGGACCTGTTGGGTCCCCTGCCCCCATCGCGGGGGTTCACCCACCTGCTCACCATGGTGGACAGGACCACCAGGTGGCCGGAGGCCGTGCCCCTCACCTCCACCACCACCGCCGACGTGGCGCAGGCGTTCATCGCCACCTGGGTCACGCACTTCGGCGCACCGGCGGACATCTCGTCCGACCGCAGCCCACAGTTCACGTCCGAACTTTGGGGTGCGGTCGCCCGCTCGTTGGGGGTCATGCTGCACCGCACCACGGCCTACCACCCCCAAGCCAACGGGTTGTGCGAGCGGTTTCACCGCTCCATGAAGGCCGCACTCATGGCCGGCCTTCAGGACGACGGTTGGACCGACCGGCTGCCGTGGGTCCTTTTGGGCCTCCGCACGGCCCCCAAGGAGGACCTCCGGGCGTCTGCCGCCGAGCTCGTCTACGGCCAGCCGCTCCGCGTCCCGGGCGAGTTCGTGCCCGACGCTACCAGTCCCTGGTCCGCCGCACACCAGCGCTCGGACCTCCAGGAGGCCGCCCGCCGATTTGCCCCCGTGCCAACGTCCCGCCATGGTGGCCCCCAGTCCTACGTCCCCCCGGCGCTTCGCACAGCGGAGTACGTCTTTGTGCGTCATGACGTGCACCGGGGGCCACTCCGGCCACCGTACGACGGGCCCTTCCAGGTCCTGCGACGGGGCGACAAGTCCTTTGTCGTCGACGTTGGCGGCCGGTCGGACCGGATCTCTGTGGACCGCCTCAAACCGGTGCACATGGACGTCGACCGACCACCACGGTTGGCCCTTCCTCCGCGGCGAGGCCGCCCCCCGTCCACAGTTCCCCCCGCTCGACCACCCACCACCACGTCGGACCCCTCCCCACGACCCTCCAAGGGTCGCTTCGGCCGGGTCATCCGGACCCCCCTTAAATTGACCCTGCCGGTGCAGGTCGATTCTGGAGGGGCGTGTGTAGCGGTTACCGCTGGATGCACACAATCGCCTTGCACCGGCCAGAACACGGCCAGACGCGCCTCTCCCGGGCATGCCCGGACTCACTGTTCCCGGGCATGCCCGAACCTCCCGGGCATGCCCGGTCTCGTCTTTCCCGGGCATGCCCGCTCTCGCCTTTCCAGGGCTCGCCCAGAGCGTCCGGGCATGCCCGCTATCGCCTTTCCAGGGCTCGCCCAGAGCGTCCGGGCATGCCCGCTATCGCCTTTCCAGGGCTCGCCCAGAGCGTCCGGACATGCCCGCTATCGCCTTTCCAGTGCTCGTCCAGAGCGCCCGAGCACGCCCAGCCTCGACTTGCCAGGCCGCAGCCAAACACGCCCGGGCAGGTCCAGACTCGCCTTTCCAAGGCTCGCCCTTGACACCCGGGCATGCCCGGTATAGCTTGTGCCGGGCAAACTTCCCGACATAAATGTGTATACATATATATTGCTGCCCGATAAACGGGCTTTTGTCAGAATACCTGAGCTGTTTTGTTTCAATAAAGCAATTCGGACGAATTCCGTCTTTGGTCGCGTCACTTCTTTCGACTCGCGTTGGAGCGCAGCTCCTTCAGAACCATGATTGTCATGGGGCCCGCAAGGCTAACCCCCGCTCTAGCGGGGAAAAAATGGCCTTAAAACGATCATTCTTCACCATTGAGAGACATGGCCAACATGATATATGACATGATATCTCAAAAAGTTGTGGATGAATTTGGATTAAACTTGGTGGATGAGTTGGTTAGGTGACAAGAACAAGCCGATTAGATTTTGGTTCAGGTCCAGATCCAGATCCGGCCTATTCGTGAGATACAAAACGTAAACTGTTCAGCCTGGCGGCGCTATGCGCTCTACTGAGTGCACCGTTCTAGTTTCAAGTGTGGTCACACTGTCCCATAGTCAGTTAGTTGCCTTTATACCAGCAACATGTCACTGGTCTACAAGAGCTTCGCGTTGCTGTTGTTACTGGGGTTCATTTTGTGGTCAATGTTTGAAAGGTGCACCCATTCATCGGACAGCTTGACCGAAAGCACCAAGACGAAATTATATGGCCGTCATATTGGTTTTCTGGTGGGCCTAACACAGCAGGCATGTAGGCCTCTGCTGATTATGCACTGCCCGGGTTTGTTGCATCAGATTTCCATCGGCTTTGTTTGGATTCAGTGTTATTGACGATGAGGGACTCTGAAAAATCTAAACATAGTAAGGTTTCATGAAGCAGCATAATTACGCAAATTACTAAAAAAAAAAAATGTTACATAATTTTGGACGGCACGATAATGGGTTTAAGCAATCTGTGACCTTGTGACGAAATAGCTTATTCTGATATAACCGTGGGGAGGGTGACATGGATGAGAGGTGTCGAGTTAATGTATTAATAGTGCATTAAAAATGTGTGTTTCCCAATCGTAACTGTTACCGAATTTTTTTGCAGGTTGTGACCACAGTGCGGTCATTGGTGTTCTGTTCTTGTTCTGTTGCATTGGCTCTGTTTGCTCACTCTTCCATGAACCACGATCTTGTATAGAAAACCTTTTCTTTGAAGTTGAAGAACTGTGTTGCAACATGGTGCCCATGTTGGCCCAAATAAAGCTTTGAACTGTTATTGCACCACAGTTACACAGTTTTCTCGGCGAATAAGAACACTGTCCAACTGATTCGTTCTGTTCATCTACGACCTTCAATCACCGTGTCCAAAAATCATTTGCACAGCAAGTTATTCTACAAGATTTTATTGAAATACAACATGATGGATGGTGCTCACAAGCACAAGCTGCAAACGAAAGAAAACCGTCATCACTCCACGGGTCATCGTGAATGTTTACGAACTAAAAGTCTCCAATGCTGTCCTTGCAGTGTTTGGATCAATAAAACTTTTCATTGGCTTGGAAGATTTATATTGTCTTCATCCATCTCCAGTGTAAGTAGAACGCTATAGCTCGTATCGAAATGGCGTGTTAGAGGTTTCCTGATGGTATTTATGAGGATAAAAGACATATGATGTATGTACACAAATAGTTGAAGAATCCTTCCTTTTTAAATAAGTACATTCTGTAAGATTACGGCACTAATAATTAAAGCTAGATAATTTACTCATTTTCATGTCAATTTCTGTTATATTAACTCTTAATTCATACAAAATTGCCTCATAATCATGCAGGATCCTAAACTTTAGACACATATTCGCCTCATGGTCTCGTCCATTCCCAAAGGGATAGAAGAGGGATTTCAAACAGTGTGTATGTGTGTGTGTATGTTTATATGTGTGTATAATATGCATGTGAGTGTGTTTATGTGTATGGTATGTGTTTATGTGTGTGTAGGTGTTTGTGTGTGTTTGTGTGTAGGTGTTTGTGTGTGTGTGGATTTATATGTGTGTACAGTCACGTGAAAAAGTAAATACACCCCATGTAAAGGAAGAGTGAGCAATTGGGAAGCCAAATTGGGGGATTGAGGAAGGATATGGGAGAAATGAGGGCCGATAGTGAGGCAATTGAAACTAGAATGGGTGAACAATTGGGAAGCCAAATTGGTGGATTAAAAACTGAGATGGGAAGCCAAATTGGTGAATTAAGCAATGATATGGGAAGCCAAATTGGTGAATTAAGAAATTGGATGGGAAGTCAAATTGGGGAATTGGGAAGCCAAGCCCGGGAAGTAAATGAGGGACTGGCGAGGGGGAAAGCCAGGTATGTTGCAAAAGAGTATGAGAGGGAGAGAGACCGCGAATTGAGCCAGGAGGTCACATCGGTACGCGACTCGAGGAGCGCGGATTGAGCGAGGCGGAGCAAGGCACCGGTAACTGGACCGGGGTAGAGATCGCGACACGGGGTGTGAAAAACCCGACGGCTGCCGAATTGGACAGGGCGAATTCATGTGCAGCGGCGGGAAAAGAAATTAGAATTGGAAAAGTAACTGAACAAATAGTAGTGGAAATTGAAATTGGAGAGACCGTGGACTTAGAACAGCACACGCGGCAGGGAGAAATGGATAATGTGCAAAGTCCGTGCCCGCATCATGATGCCGTGCTTGTTAATCCTTATAAACATTTGCAGGTGCGTGTGGAGCGAAGAAGAAGAACCCCGAGGTGAGTCGGGCTGTGTATGGTGCTAAGAGGTTTTGCGGGAAGGTGTTTAGCGCAGAAAGAATTTTCGCGCGCTTGGGATTGAGGGCACCGGGAGGGTCCCTTGTGAGTGGTGTGAGAGAAAATGGCGTGCGTGTGAGGAAAAGGTGTGTGAAGGTGAACGGCACGCGTGTGCGAATGGCGACAGTGTATGGGGGTGATACCGAGTGCGAGAGTGAATGCACATCGGAGTGTGGAAGTGGAACGACGAGTGATACGGAGAGTGAGATGGATGAGGAGTAGGTGCGAGGATGCCCACTTGGGATGGATGGAGAGAGTGTGCGAGAACGCACACCTGAGTTGGTGGTGGCGCGTGTGCGGGAGGGCACATCGGAGCGTGTGAGTGGGTATGTGCAGGAGTGCACACCCGTGGTGAGTGTTACGGAGTACGTACCAGAGGAGTGGTGTGCAATGGAGTGTGTGAGTAGGATGAGTGCGCAAGAAGGTGCGCGAGAGGAGTGGTGCGTAACAGAGTGCGTAAGAAAGGGAATGCACGAGCGAGTGCTGTGACAAAGTGCGTGGGATGTACGAGCGGCGTTGGAGCGCCGGGTTTGGTGAGTGTAAAAGGGGTCGCGTATGCGTGTGAGCATGCGAGTAAGGCATCGACGTTAAACGGGACAGTGGTTAGACCGACGTTTAGCCGACGCGAGCTCCCAGTCCGTGCCGGGCGGTGTGGGCTGCGGGAGCCGGCGGGGATCGGTGTCGCGTCGCTCCTGTTCGGAGCGTCGTGCACGATTCGGGCCGGGCCCCGCCCTGCATGGTCGCATCCGCGCTTTGCCAGGCAAAGCGGGTGGCCCGGTTCGAGGGAAGGTAGGAGGGGTCGGAACGGCGCCCCCTTGTGGTGGCGGCGTTCCACCCGGGCAAGGCTGGGCCATCGTGCTTTGGAGCACACGGCCCTGCGCCGGGATGGTGCTTTGAGCCTCGGCCCGACGAAACCTCCTCCCCTGAATCGAGTGCCGGACGGACCCAACCGCAGGAGACCAAACCACCCGCATTCATTGCTCGGCTTTGCGAAGCCGAGCTTTGAAAATGCATTGACGTACCGAGAGGCTCAGTTTAATGGACTGTGATGGCGACAGTGATAGTGTAATTGTTTCAAATTGATAGGGAATTGGCTTGAAATTACTTGTGATTCGAAATTGGGAATAGTGATGATTGGAAATTGATACCCAGTGTTGGGGGGTGGTATATCTACCATCCCTCACTCTGGGGGCAAAGGAGCTTTAGCATTTATGGGGCATGGCTGTGAAAACTAGCCAGGGAGGGTTAGGTTATAATGTTAGGGTTTAGAAATGACAATAGGTAACATGAGAGTTAAGTAGCGACATCATACCTGTTGTAGGGGACGTAGCAGATTAATGGATTATAATGATGAGGGAGTGCAATAGTATAAGGGGCCACTGGGAAGCACGAATCTTAGAAGGGAGTAGTCAGCTTAGATGATGCTATGTATTTGTGGTGAGCATGATGATTGGCATGATGTGCATCGAGTTGAGTGTATTGTATTGAGTGAATGGTCCTGGAGGGAAGGAGGGTGCAAGTGCCACCAGGTGTGCAGGTGCCACCAGGTGTGTGGGCACAAGGTGTGCAAGTGGAAGTACAGGTGATTGAAGAATGGTTGTATGGAATAGATGGTCTGGAGTGAATGGAGCATGGAATAAATGGATTATGGAATAGATGGTATGGAATAAATGGAGTATGGAATACATGGAGTATGGAATGGATGGTGTGGAGTGAGTAGTGTGGAATATGTGGAGTGGAGTGGTTGGTGCGAAAGGAGTGGATGGGGAAGATGGACCCCCATCACAAATACCCGGGTAGGGTAGTTTAAAAGTAGGTATGGGGAGTAGGTAAATTGTGGTGGAGATTGACATCTGTGGTGCGTGTAGTAGTAAAGAAGCGTGTGATTGGTGCATGAGTAAAGTGGAATGGCTGGGCGTGTGGCCTGTTAGTGAGAAAGATTAAATGGGCACTCCGCCACTGTTAATATGTCGGCCAGGTGAGGCCGCAGGTAGGCTCTGGGAGCCAGTAGTTGTTCAATGGGACCCGAGGATCCAGAGGACGGACACGGGTATCCCAGTGCCAGAGAGGGCACCGAGTGGGGTGAGAGCGCCAGAGGGCCTTCCCCAGGTAGGTTAGGGTAAGGAGCAGGTAAGCTCGGAGACAACTGCAGTGGCGGAGGTGTGCAGGTGAGCGGACCTACTGGGAGCGCCACACGACCCAGCCCGGAAATTGTGCGAGGGCACAGGGAGTAGAATCGGGGGAGTGAGACCCCAAATTGGTGAGCACCAAAGTTTGGTCAATGGGAGTTCGGTTCTTAGAACCACATAGTGTAAGATGGCCAATGGTTTGGCAGGGAAAGACCCCATGTAGAGTAAGTGTGTTAAAGTCATTTAGAGTAGAGTTAGGATTGGAATCTCTTCACGCCATCTGCATCCACTCACCAAGGTGACAAGGCTCCACACCACCGGTTTGTGCAAATGTTTGGAATGGTGAGACGCATCATGATGTGGGGGTGACATTGTGCTGATGTTCCATCTCTTTCTCCTTAGGAGGCATTGATGATAAATTGATTGATGGCAAATTTGGTTTTATGAGAAATTGGGATTGATGACGAATTTGGTATAGAGTGGAGATATGGGGAAGACAGGACATTAGCGACGAATTTGTAAATTGTGTAAATACGGGGTAAGAGGCAAGGGTAGATTAGGTGACAGGGGGGGGGGGGGACGTACGGTAGGGACGAGCTTTCTCCGCTTGCTCTCCTGCGCACCTCACCTCTGCATTACCTTGTGTTGATGTGTACCCTTGCGCCCTTGCACCCCGCTAACTCTGATTTGTCTTCCTTCCCCACCTATGGACCGTGCTCTCTGGGCACTGAGGGGAAAGCGTGCAGGCGCCGCAGTTGTGTGCCCGCACCTCCGCTGCCTGCCTGCCTGGATCGGTACACCACTTATGGACCACACGTTTGTGGCCAAGCCCACTTATGGACCACACGTTTGTGGCCGAGCACCACATCATGGATCACACGGCCATGGCATGGCCACTGCTGGGGAATCTTGCTTGCAGACCACGGTAAAGGTGGCACCTATGCCAAGCAGGTGGACCACCCTAGTTGGCCCCTGCTGGCCATAATTAAACAAAAAAAAAGTGGACGCCTTTGTGCCCTTTTTGTGTTGTTGTTATCTCTCAAATAGGCAGCAAGTCAAGAAGACACCCAGAACATCGACCCCAGCAAAACATCGGCTGTGCAGCGAGGACGCCAGTGTGACTTTTTGAACTGTATAACTATGCACTGGATGGTGCTTTGTGTTTTTTTATTGGGTGATTTATGGTGGTGCTTTTGGTGCTCTGAGATTGCACTGCAATATCAATTGTGCATCTCGGAGCACCCGTGGGTATGGTGTACCGGTGCAGTGCAGTGCATCACCTTTCCTCTTTCCAAAAACTCTGCTTTTGTTTCCCAAAAGAACAGGTCCTGGGTTTAGTTTTGTAAATACCAAATAGTGTGTCTTTGTAAATAATGCCCCCCACCGTCCATGTTTAGTTTTGAGATTTAATTCCGTGATTCTTTTATCCTGTGGGCGTGAATCAGTTAGACAGAATGCAACGCAGCAGGTGGGACATACTTAATTGTTTTAAAACGGTCGCACTCAGGGTAAGGTTAATAGTAGAGGGTTACTACACCTGAGTGTCACATTAAGTTAAAGTTTGTGTCGGCACGGGACGTGCCTGGAGGAGAGACGGTGCTGTGTTACGGTTTTTAGAACCTTCACTTTGTAAAATAATAATTCTTGTAAATATCCCCCTTTGTAAAGGTTGCACCCTAGTTAGGCAATGTACAACATGTAGGACACCATAGGATCTTCTTTAGTTATTTAATTAGTCTATGTTTCAGTTCAGGATCTGTTTCCAATAGTTTGACTCTGCGTTGTGTTAATCAAATAACCTAGGCCCCTTCAATTATCCCCAATCTCTCTCTCTCTCCAAAGTGCCAGTAGCAGTATTGCAGCATTCGCTGCCTTTTTGGTTTGCTTGCTGGCCCCAAGCCGCCATTACACACGCGGTCAAGTTGGAGAAAAAGGGATGAGCAGCCAGGAACGTAGGCGTGGCCCCATCAACGTGTCACGAAGGGAGGTAACAATTAACCCTCGTGACCAATCCGGGTCGAGGCGTGTTCACCGGTAGGCGGAGCAAAGCGGACGCGGCTTAATACGCGAAGCTTGCAATAAAAGCGAGGGCGCAAGCCCTTTCACGGCAGAGAGCAGATGCGGGGGAGATCGGCAGATGCGAGGGAACAGCGCAGAGGCGGCGAATACAAGAACATTGCGCGGAGGATCGTTTGGGATGATCGCTTTGGATACGAACTGCCGTGGTTTTGAGAGCATTCGGCACGCTATACGTACGCGCATTCCAGCCCCTCGCATTTGTAACGTCCGGTCGAGCGCCAACGACGCCAGCTGCCTGCCATTCTTCGCGGCAGACCCGGAGCCTGGAACCATCTGCCTGGACCTTCCGCCCCTACCAGCTACCATTCCGTGTGAGTCTGTTTGTATTGTCATGGGCGTGTTATATAAGAGTGTATAAGGTTGCCCTATGTCCTTTTGTTTCCTCTTCTGTATATTCCCTTCTTTCGTTTCCTCTTTTAGATAGTAATAAACCATATTTGTTCTTCCTTTACCCTTCTTATTCTTTGCTTCCTCTCGTCCGATCGTCTTAGTCTTTTACCCATTGAGTACCTGTGGCACGATTTGGCCAACCGCTATAGTCGGGTTTAGTCCTTTTGTTAATGGCCTGAGTCGTGGCTCGCTTCGCTCGGCGTGTCCATTACAGCCGCGGCTCGGGCGGGGCTCATTTCCTCGCTTACTGGAAGGCGCTGTTAATTAGGTAATAGGAACAATTGGCCTACCACCCTATTCAGCGCTGACCGGAAGTGACGTCATAGCTCCAGGACCGGAGACGGCCAGCTTAATAGACGAGGGGATTAACCCCCCGCCCCCCCCCCTCGGTAAGGGGAGCGCCGTACTCTGAGATCCGCAACAATATATATATACAGACTTGGCATTTAATATGGAATATTTTTTTGTGGGGGTGAACTTACTTTTCAAGATGTCTTAGAACCAAAAGTTCATTGGAATTATGTTGAAATTATTCTAGATTTTGTTAATGTGACCTTTAAAAGAAACAAAAACCACATTTGACATTTCGAAACAAATAAATTGATCCTTGAAAGTGATGTAAACTGATATCGAACTCAATTCATGGACAGTACTGTGTTAAACTTCTGTACGTTTTCCAGAAGTATCTCTTTATTTTGCACATTAGCCAAATTTTTTTTTAACAAAAACAAAAGTTAAATTACAACTGGGATTACGGACAGTAAAATTACAGTTCAGTACTTCGTGTAACCCCCACGAGCATTCAGGAGAGCACGTACACGTTGAGGCATGCTCTTCACGAGATTTGACAAGGTTTGGACAGGAATCGCTTGCCATGCAGTGACAATAGCCTGCTGCAATTCACGCACAGAGGTCGGCTGCTGGTCCAAGTGGTCGATTTGACGCGTTAATTCTGCCCACAAGTTCTCTATCGGATTCATATCCGGGGACATTGCAGGCCACTCCATATGCTCTACACCACGGTCAGCAAGAAAGTGTTTGATCATGCGAGCACGATGAGGCCGTGCATTGTCATCTTGGAAGACAAAGATTCCTCGAAAGGCTGCACGAGCAAATGGAAGCAATGTTTCTTCCAGAATGGCCCTGTACTTGAACTGATTCAGGTTTCCATTCAGAACAATTAGGTCAGTTTTGCCCCCTGCATGAAAAGCAGCCCAAACGGTCACCCCACCACCTCCAGCTTGGACTCTTGGCACTATACAATCTTTGTTGTAGGCTTCATGCACTTATCTGCGCACTCGGACGCGGCCATCTTGACGGTAGACCAGAAATCTAGACTCGTCACTGAAGATCACGTGATTCCAGTGTCCTGGCTGCCATTGATGGTGCTCTCTGGCCCACTGCAATCGGCGCTGGCGGTGTTGTCTGGTCAGGCGTGGCTTTCTCAGGGGACGCCTGGCACGATAGCCTGCTTGAACCAGTCGTTGGTTGACTAGCCTTCTGGATTCAGGCACATTTGTCAGTTGCTGCCACTCAGCCTTAAGCCGATTAGCTGACTTGGTACCGTCATTGCGGACTAACCGGTGCAGCTGGCGATCATCCCTCCTTGTGGTTCTGCGGGGACGTCCTGTCCTCGGTATTGGAGTAGGGACACCCCTCTGAGCATTTCGTTTCAGGATCTATGACCCCTGACGTTGAGTGATGCCATAGTGCCGAGCAATAGCACGCTGTTTCATGCCGTAATTTCGTAAAGCCACCACTTCATGACAAACAG
The DNA here is from genome assembly GCF_964187855.1 of Myxine glutinosa. Classification (NCBI taxonomy): domain Eukaryota; kingdom Metazoa; phylum Chordata; class Myxini; order Myxiniformes; family Myxinidae; genus Myxine; species Myxine glutinosa. The sequence goes on from NC_136261.1 coordinate 247,802,347, forward strand.
CATTGTCGAGTTGACGGACCATCTCCAGAGGAAGCGGCAATAACTTTTGGAGATGTGCAGCAGTTGTTTTCCACTAATACAGAATGCAACAACCCTTGTATACCCGACTGTGAAGCCAATCATCAAATGCACCTGTCCGTACATTTTGCCACGCCACCTGTGATATAATCCTGTTGTTGACTTCTTGCTGCGACAGACAATCAGTGACATGGTTCTTTTAACAAATAAATCACCAAAGTGTAAAATAAACTCACCAGATTGATATACTGAGTTAAGAAAGTAAACCCAAGTCAAGAAAAAAAAAATATTCCATATTAAATGCCAAGTCTGTCTATATATACATATATATATTGTTACGGAACCCAACGTCGGCCTCGGATCCCTTCTCGAGGGGGGATTAGTCCCCTCGTTTGTGACTGACCGATGTGGTCCCTGAAGCTGCACAAGCTCCCTCCAGAGGCAGGTGAGCAGCTTCGTTCGCGATTCATGATTCATCACCGTCCATTAAACTTGAGCCTCGGTGCGTCGTTACATTCTCAAAACTCGGCTTCGCAAAGCCGAGCAATGAATTCGGGTGGTTGGGTCGCCTGCAGTTGGATCCGTCCGGCATTCACGACTCTGGGGAGGAGGCATGCTCGGGCCGAGATTCCACACATCATCGCGGCGCGGAACCTTGCGGTCTCCGGCCCGATGACCGAGGCTCGCCCAGTCGGAACCCCGTCCCCGCCACCAGGGGGCACCGTTCCACTTCCTCCCACTCGCCCTTGAACCAGACCGGTCGCCTCGCCCGACAAGGCCCGGACTCGACCGTGCGGGGCGGGGCCAGGCCTGAATCGTGCCCGACGCTCCGAAGCGGGGCGACGCAGCATCGATCCGCGCGAGGCTTCACATCCAACAAAGCGTGCCGCAAACCGAGCGCCCGCTATCCGTCGCCCTAACTGCTAACCCGGTCAACGTCGATGCTTCACTTGAATGCTCACACCACGCGACCCGTTTCACACTCACAAACCCCTGCGTTCCAACGCCGTCCGTACATTCCACCCACTCCGTCCATTCCACCTCCGCACTCCCTGTTACACACCACACCTCTCGTGCACCCTCTTGCGCACACTCGCCGTTCGCACACTTCGTTCCACACCTCTCCTCCGTTACGTCCTCCGTAACACTCACCATGGGCGTGCACTCTTGCATCCACCCACTAACGCGCTCCGATGTGCCCTCCCGCACACGTGCCACAACCAACTCAGGTGTGCTTTCTCGCACACTCTCGCCGTCCATTCCAAACGTGCATCCTCGCACCCGCTCCTCCACCAGCTCACTCTCCGGGTCACTTTCACCCTCGCACGTACACTCTGTCCACTCCGACGTGCATTCTCGCTCGCACTCGGTTTCACACTCGCGCTCCAATGTGCTCTCTCGCACTTGCGCCACCACCAACTCACTCTCTGTGTCACACTCCGTACACCCCGACGTGCATTCTCGCTCGCACTCGGTTTCACACTCGCGCTTCGTAACACGCTCATGCCCCGATGCACACTTTTTTTTCACAAGCGCGCCATTTCCACTCACAGGGGACCCTTCACCAACGCCTGGATGCTTCCTCGATCCCAAGCGCGCGAAAATTATTTTGTCGCCAAACATCCTTCTACAAAATCTCCCCGCACAATACACAGCACGACTCACCTGGGGGATTCTCTTCTCCACGCGCACCTGCAAATCTTTATAAGGATTAGCAAGTACGGCATCAGGATGTGACCTTAGACTTTGTGCACAAGCCATTTCTCCCTCCAACTGGTGCTTTTTTAATTCTGCCGTCTCTACAAGCCCGATTTTAACTATTTCTTTTTCTTTAACGACCGCTGGCTTTAATAAAATTCCCTCTACCTCAGCGGTCGCCGACTGCCCCATACCCCGGGTCGCGATTTCTACCCCCGTCATTTTAATCGCGCTTTGCTCCGCTTCGCTCAACCAGCGCTTCTCGACCCGCTTTACCTCATTGCGCACCCTTGGGACCTTTTCGCCCGATCTGCGGTCAATGTCTTCCTGTATTCTTTTCGCCATGGCGTTTATTTGCTCCTCAAATCCAACCGGGTTGTACCTTGCTTTGTGCCTCGCTTTTTTCGCGTCTAGCCCCTGGGTAGCCATCATTGCATCAAATCCCTTACTGTCACCCATCAGAGAGGCACCGAAATGCATCATCAAAGGCCCCAGTCCATTGGCACTGTGGGTCCGGCTATCGCCGTCACGTACGGGAGGCCGCCATTTCGTGTGCCTGCAACCCCCACGACCACACCTTCTTTACTCTCCTCTTCCACTATTCCCACTTCTTCCCTGGGGTCCTGGGTCGACTCTACCCCCCCCTTTTAACTCTACCCCCACCGGCACCCGATCGCCTTGAGCATCCATGGCACGATTTTAAATTTAGATGTTATTACAATCTCGGCCGCTCCAAATTTTGACCAATTTTTTTTTTTTTGATGTTTAAAAATTTGGTTCGGGCCTCGAATCTCACTCCCAGACACCAATTGTTATGGAACCCAACGTCGGCCTCGGATCCCTTCTCGAGGGGGGATTAGTCCCCTCGTTTGTGACTGACCGACGTGGTCCCTGAAGCTGCACAAGCTCCCTCCAGAGGCAGGTGAGCAGCTTCGTTCGCGACCGCGGATAAGATGTTAATTTGCCGAGCGGATGGCAGTCGCGGTACGAACTGTTAACAAAGACTAACCCGATCCTGAACGTTGGCCAAATCGTGCCACAGGTTTTCAATGGGGAAAAGACAAAGACGACGGATGTTAAGAAGAAGAAGACGAAGGCAAAAGGTTGGAAATACGATTATTATTTATTATTACTATTTACACAATGAAAGAAACCAAGGAAGAAGGAAGGATAATAAAATAATGCAGAAAGAGGGACGGACCAGAAGGACACAGTGCAATTTCTAGCTTATACAGACTTAACTTATACCCCAGGACAAGACAAAAGACAGACTACAAGCACACTTACACGGGGGATGATGACAGGAATGGTAGGAATGGTTTGGGATGGCAGAGAAGGGGAGGAAGGCACGGAGCTGGCTGGAGCTTGATCACGCACGGGACGTCGGGCTGGACCTCGACGGCCACCGATGCCACCGATCCTGGTTCCCGCGGGGTAACGGGTCGGAGCTGCCTGGTGGAGCCAACCTGCTGGTGGAGTCAAAGCTGCTGGTCGAGCCAAAGCTGCTGGTGGGGGGTCTGGCGTGACGGGTTCTCTCTCTCTCTTGAACTTAATCGTCTCTTTTGCCGCCATGGGGACGTCGCGTGCTTTCCCAGGACTCATCTCCCGTGGGGAGCGTCCCGCTGCGGGTTATATAGGCCCCGCCCTTCAACCTTCGCGAACCTACTCGACGGTTCTCCCCACGCCCTCTCAAAGCCAAACCCCTCGTTCTGGGTTGGTCGGCAAGGGCTGGCTCACTCCTCCCCTCTATGACGAGGTGGAGACATGCCTTTCTTCTCCAAGCCGACCGCGTGCTCAATGGAGGCAAATGCAGTTGGTCATAAATGCAGTTGGCAATAAAGGCTTTGGGGGAATTTGGAAAAGGGGATCTATCTATTTGAATTCGGTGCAATGGAGTATTAATTAATGGAAGACAAAGCCTTAACCTAATACACAGAATAAGGAAATAACTACCAACAAGGAGGAAATCTATGATTGGCTAACATGATTGTATATGACCTAACTAAGGGACGCCCTTTGACCTTTATGCACAGAGGAAGGAGGGTGATATTTTTTACAACAATACAAAACACAATTCTCATTTCCACAACAATATATATATATAATATATATATACTGTATTTTAGGAGTTGCCGAAGGCGAGAAGAAGGGGCCATTTCGTTGGGTACAAAGCTTGTTTATTGTACAGAAATCTCCAGCAACTGCTCACGAACGGAAGTCGTAACGGCTTATATAAAACCAAAAACCCTCTTCGGAGGGCGTGGCTCCAACAGCCGCGCGTGCGTCACGACCACACAACCAAAAGTCCCACAGGGCCGTGCACGTGGATTATTACCAAATAAGGACATGCAAATAAGGTAAAGGTAACCGCCACATGCGAATAAGGTAACCGCTGCATGCGCCCCCCCCAGAATACACTCTCACGGGCTTGTACGTAGTTTGCAGGCACGCTCGGCGGTTGCCGAGAAGGCGCGAGCAGTGCTCGGCCTCGATACACACGAAAAAACGCCGCCGTGGGGTTGAGTCGACCGAGGGGCTGGTCAAGGCCTCGGGGGAGGCTGCCGAGGATCCTCGCGGGCCTCCCGAGGTTGCAGTTCGCGGGTGCAGTGCCGAGAAGGCTCGAGCAGCGCTCGGCCTCGGTGCACGCGAAAAGCAGTTGAGCCAACCGAGGGGCTGGTCAAGGCCTCGGGGGAGGCTGCCGAGGTTCCTCGCGGGCCTCCCGAGGATGCAGGGTGGTTCGTAGTTGCGCGAGTGGCGAGCAGCGGTAGCAGTTGTAGTTGCAGCAGTAGGAGGTGCGGGAGTGGCGAGCAGCGGTAGCAGTTGTAGTTGCAGCAGTAGGAGTTGCGGGAGTGGCGAGCAGCAGTGCGCGCGAAGGTAACGAGGCTCCAGTGTGCGCGAAGGTAACGAGGCTCCAGTGCGCGCGAAGGTAACGAGGCTCCAGTGCGTGCGAAGGTAACGAGGCTCCAGTGTGCGCGAAGGTAACGAGGCTCCAGTGCGCACGAAGGTAACGAGGCTCCAGTGCGCGCGAAGGTAACGAGGCTCCAGTGCGCGCGAAGGTGACGAAGTAGCGGTGCCGCCAACGTCAGTGCGTGCGCAAGAGATGAGCAGCAGTGCGCGTGAAGGCGATGAAGTAGCCGTGCCGCCAACGCCTCATAACGGCGTTCCTTCAGAGGGTCCCGGAGCAGGCTCGCCTCTCTAGTCGTAGAGGAGGAACCGAGCGCGGTGCGCGAACCACATGGCCGCTCGTCGTTGCTAAAACTCCGGCAGTTCGAGTTTAGGTCTTGTGGAAGAAATTGGGAGAGGGAGAGAAAAAGAAAAGAGCAGAAAGAAGAGAGAACAAGCATTCTGAGTATTGCGCTGCAACACATGTCCCCTACCGGCAGTCTGTCATCCGGAAGACTGTTGGGGAAGTTACCAAGGGTTATTTACCCACAGGTTCTGAATCCGAATCTTTCCCAATCGCTAATTACCTCAGGATGGGCTCACCTGTGATTTGCACTCGGAACTTCGATTTATACACGTTGCAGACAGGTCAGCAGAAGCACGAGAAAATAAGTTGTTGATAAAGAACCTTTCGAGTCGCTAAATATCAGTAATTTATGAAATTTTCCGGTTCACGATCAATGATCGATGTGTATATATATGTTGCTCGGCTTGGCTCCGCCCCTCCCGAAAGCACGCGCTGTGTCGCGCTTTTGACGTTCACGAGACGAGGCTGAGGGCGCGTGGTGCGGCTTGAGGAGAACTCTAGAATAAACAAAGTGCCATAACTTTGTCAAAAATGATCGGAACGTTGTGAAGTTAGAACTTGATCTGTAACTTATCATGAGGAAACCATGTACCAAGTTTGAAATTATTAGCATTAAGAGTTTAGAAAAAAAGTCTGGAAAACTGTTCTTTGTGTGACGGACTGACAGACTGACGGACAGATGGAGTAACGGCATGCAAACCTATAGTCCCCTCCGGTGTACACCGGTAGGGGACTAATAAAGGCAATAAATGTTTTACAGCTCCTTCATATAGCTTGCAGAATGAATGGAACCACCACTCACAGAGTCACAATGAAGGTGTAATTTCAATATGGGGAAAGGCTCCTGCAAGTTGAACAAGCATTCTGAGAATTGCGCTGCAATACATGTCCCCTACCGGCAGTCTGTCGTCCGGAAAACCGCAAGGTCGCTCCGTGGAGCAGCCTGCATGTATTGCACTGTGTGAATTATATAATTACCAACTCACGGTCTGAGGTAACTCGGCTAAAAATTATCCGATTTGCACCAAATAAATTTCATGAATGGTTGCACAGACTCCTACTTCTCACTAAAAGGGGAAAAAGAATGTAAATCAGAGTTAAAATAAGCCCGCAGGGTCGCTCTGTGGAGTAGCCTGCACGTATTGCACTGTGTGAATTATATAATTACCAACTCACGATCTGAGGTAACTTGGCTAAATATTATCCAATTTGCACCAAATGAAGTTTATGAATGGTTGCACAGACCCCTACTTCTCACTAAAAGTGGAAACAGAATGTAAATTGGAGTTAAAACAAGGAATATTAACAGCTTTGACTTACCGCACTCCAAATTATAGTCCGGAAAACTGTTGGGGAAATTACCAAAGTTCAAAGTGCCATAACTTTGTCAAACATGATCGAAACGTCGTGAAGTTCGAACGTGATCTGTAACATATCATGAGGAAACCATGTACCATGTTTGAAATCATTAGCATTAAGAGTTGAGAAAAAAAAAGTCCGGAAAACTGTTCTCTGTGTGACGGACTGACAGACGGAGGGACGGCGTGTAAACCTATAGTCCCCTCCGGTGTACACCGGTAGGGGACTAATAATGGACACCTGTTTTCTGACTTCTTCCTTTGCCTTTTTTCATTCCCATTCCACACTCCCCTCCATTGCTCGTAGAAATCTTGTGTTTTCAGCACTGTTGCATGCACGTGTTATGTTTGGAATTCACATGTAAATCATGTTGGGAATTCATTCACGTCATTCACATGTAATTCACACGTTATAATTCGGATGACAGGCAGTGACGTCATGGGAAACGGAAGTGACGGTTGGTTTTGCAGAGTGCGAGGCGCTGAGAGGATTCGGGGTTTTTGTGGCCTAATGGCTGCTGTGCCGTGTTGCAAGTTACTGATTAAATTGTTGATGTTACAAGCAAGTACGTTCCGTGTGAGTGCTGGATACAACATTTTGGCGATGAAGATGGCTGATATTTCGTTACCTTCACCTGCACTGTCCCTGCCGGTCCCAGGCGAGCCCACAGTACAATGGCGGCGATGGTATAGCGATGTTTACCGTGACGTCACGTACCCGATCACGTGACCGCGGTCTTTGTTTTGGTTGGCAAAACACCAACCATGCTGGCCGTCTCTAAGTGGTACGCACGCACGTACGTACGTCCACACACGCATGCACGTACGTACGTCCACACACGCACGCACGTACGTCCACACACGCACGCACCTACGTACGTACGTCCACACACGCATGCACGTTTGTCCACACACGCACGTACGTCCACACACGTACGCACGTACGTCCACACACGCACGCACGTACGTCCACACACGCATGCACGTACGTCCACACACACACGCACGTATGTACATACGTCCACACACGCACGCACGTACGTCCACACATGCACGCACGTACGTCCACACACGCACGCACGTACGTCCACACACGCATGCATGTACGTCCACACACGCACGTACGTACGTACATCCACGCACGCACGTACGTACGTCCACACACACACACAAGTACGTACGTCCACACACATACGTACGCACAAACACGTACACACACCTTCCAGTTCATTTTCCCGACTAACATCCCATTTTAAAAACATTTAAATCGCCACAGTATACGCATCGTCGAGCAGCCGCCACAGTCCGCGCCTCGTACTGGACTCGGAGCACATTCCTTGGGCAGTCTTTTCTAGTCGACGCTGATGCCTCAAGGCCTATCCCACTGGGACCGGGAACGTGAACGGGGTCGACAGCTGTAAAGCCTCCACAAGCCGTGTAGGCAGCCGCACAGAAAGCCGTGACGCGCAGGCTCACTCGTGTCTGTGGGGCTTAATTACGAAATGCTACGTCAGCTGCGAACCCGCGTCCCCAAACCGGAGCCGCCATTGCTCGGTTGTGAGGGACTGTCGTATCGTTGAGACGCAACAATCCCAAAATGGGATTGTTGAGACGCTGTGATGGTATGACTTTGCCTTTGATGAAGCAGAATGGTACATCATTCCCGATCGCATGATACCACAGTGGCTTCACATGACCACTTAAAAAAAAATTGTATGCCTCTAGTGACCTGAATGCCTTCAGTGACTCCCTTGTGTAGATACCCGGTGTGTCGATCAAGTACGTGTACACGTCGCCGTAGTTCAAATCTGGCCAGCAAGATGGATTGTTTTGCCATCCTTTCAATGCAAATGGATCCGGAAGAATATCCTCACCATTCCTATAACTCAACTTCGATTTGTACCGAGATTTTGCAACAGTGTCAAGACTATCAAAATACTCCGAAACGATCACATGTGTGTCGAGCGACGCCATTGTGCAAAACGAAAACACTGCGCTTTTGCCAACCAGGCTGCTGCGCATGCGCGGATATGGTGGGTTTGTTTATAAACAGTGAACATCGCTATCAGTCGTTGGAAACTTTATGATGGTATCTTTATGATGGATGGTATCAGCGCTGGATTTACAAGACACGGCGGCCCCACGTAAGCGAGCCATTCTTATACACTGCTTGAGTACGGAAGGTCAGCGGATTTTTTCTACTTTGGAACCGGCAAACGACACGTTCCAAGCAGCTGTTGGTGCACTTTCTGCACATTTCGGGGCTCAACAGAGTCTTCTCCTCAATCGCTTTCAGTTTCGTCGGCGACCTCAGCGGCCGGGTGATTCCATGATCTCCAATTCGTGTCTGCACTAAGAAAGCTAGTGCAGCACTGCAAATTCGGAGCACTGCAGGACAAGTTAATAAGGGATCAGCTCATTTGAGCCTGGTGTTGGATTAGAAGTTAGGGTGCTGGCTTGGGATCCTGGGTTCAAATCCCGGTCGATTGCTGAATTAACACCAGGGGGGTTGACTCAGCGTGTCATCTTTCCGAGGTCGGCAAATTGAGTACCAGTTCACTGGTAATTCCCTGTGTGTCAAGCAAGAAGTGACTAACAGGGTTGGCGGCAGGAAGGGCATCCGGCCGTAAAACATTGCTTCAAAAAGGGGACCATGGTGCCCAAAAAAAGGCCAACCCCCCCCCCTCCCCCACTCTGTGGGAAAAATGGAAAAGTGGCCTCTGAAGGTGGTTTTTCTTCTTCGTCTTCTCATTGAAAAAACGTCTTGTGTGCAGCTGAGGGAACGCCTGTTGTTAGAATCTGATGATTTATCATTGGGGAAAGCAGATGTCACAAAGCAAATTGAGGCAGTTTTAGCAGCGGCGGTGTACACTGGCAGACACCTCCGCAGCACCATCTTTGGATACTACAACACAAGTGCCTGTACAAAAAGTACAAAATACCGCCCGGAGTTGCACTAACTGTGGATCATCCAAACATGCAGCCCGGTCCCTGGAGTGCCCTGCAAATGGCCAACGTTGTAGGAATTGCCAAAAACTTCACCACTCTGCCCGGTGGTGCCGCTCTTCACCCGTCCTATCGGCTACCGCATCAGACACAGCAACTTCATCACGAGTCGCAATCAACTCGGTGCCCCAGCCAGTTACTTCATTCAAAACCTGTGGATGTTATGTGAATGACATTTTAAATCCGCTTCTGGTTGATACAGGCGCCAAAGTTTCGATTCTGAATAAGGCAACTTATGACAAAAAGATTTCACGCATTCCCCTGAAACAGACTACAGTGGCTCTGTCGGGTTAAGGCAATACCAACATTACTGTGCTGGGAATGGTCAGCCTACCGGTGCGGTACAAAAACCACGCTGCTGCTCCTTCAGTTTTCTACATCACCACAACGGTGTCAATCTGATGGGGCTGGACTTATTGTACAGTCTTCACTTTCGGCTGGCTGATTCCTGTGGCGCAGACATCCCACAGGTCACGACCACCTGGCAACACATGTTTCCCACATTGTTTACAGGCCTGGGGTGCATCTCCGACTTTGTACACCAGCCTACAGTTAACTCTGCTGTTGCACCGGCCATTCAACCCCTGCGGAGGGAGCCTCATCTGTCCCTCCGGGACCAGGTCACAGCCGAACTACAGCGCCTCTGTGACGCTGACGTCATCAAATCCATCAATGCGACCCCTTGGATTTCAAACCTGGTCATTGCACGAAAAAAATCTGGGGAGCTGCCACTGTGTGTAGACCTCTGGGCAGTCAACAAAGTCATCATTCTGGATAAATATCCCCCGCCCACCGCAGAAGAACTCAACACACATTTCCATGGCTCCACTATTTTCAGCAAATTCGATTTAAAGCAAGGTTACTTACAATAGTGAGGTACCTTAGTGAAAATATGGTTACACGGTGGACAAAAGTACCATTTTTTCACTACAGCATCTCCGTGGTATACCTTTTAGAAAAAAAAGTAAGCTGCAAAAAAATTGGATACTGGGAAGGGCAATATATGACGTCATTATGACGTCATCAGCTAATTATTACACAATTATATATAAAAAATCGTTTAATTAGCATTGAGTAAGCCATGGAGCGTATTTTGCCCTTAAAATACATGTTTCTGAGGTGAAGGAATTCAATGCGGTTGCCAATATTGTTCTTAGACTATCTTTAAAAGATTTATGATGTCATTATGACATCATCATTAAAAATAAGCTCATATTACACACAAATTGGAGAGGTTACTCAACACTGACATATGGAGAGTCTTTAGTTCATAAGGCTATGCCTGTTGGGTCACAGAATTTAACGCAGCCGCACTTTTTTATTTAGACTGAGCTATTACGTTTTATGACGTCATCATTATGTCATCTTTTTTTTTTCTTTTCTTTTTTGTATACAAGATCGAGGCTCGTGAAAGAGCTAACATTAATCACACAAAAAGTCAAACCGACACAAAACACAAAAAACAAGGGGAGCGGCAGACAAGATGGCGAGAGAGGGGGAAGGACACAAACACAACATTTGAGAGCAGGGACATCGGGAGGACTTGGGGGGAGGTGGGAGAGGAATAAAACATATGAACACTGCAAGGACTCTGGGATGAATTAGCGGGGGTAGAAAAGATCAAGATTTTGGATGGGGGAAATAAGAGATGGTGGTGAACAGCTGTTTTAAAGACCTGGAGGGAGGAGTGGGATTGAAGGGAGTGGGGGAGTTTGTTCCAAAGGTGGGAGAAAAGGGGAATGAAAGAGTGAAGGTGAGCAGAGAGTCTAGATTTTGGCAGGTTAGCCATAAGAGGGTTGCAGGCAGATCTTGTGCGACCTGAAGGAATATTGGGGGGACAGAGCACAGACAGAGCTGGGGGAGCAAGGCCGGAGAGGACTCGGTAGAAGACAGAAAGACCACCAACCTGCCTGCGGTGAGTGAGTGAAAGGCCCTCACAATCAGCTTCATCGCAGGAGATTCCAATGATTCTGAAAGCTTTGGTTTCAACAGCGTGAAGCCGAGCTCGGTGTGAGGCAGGAGCACCAGCCCAGAGGGGGGAACGTATTCCATTGAGCTGCGGATGAAAGCCTTGTATGTGGTGAGGAGCTCAGGTGTGCCAAGGAAGGACTTCGCACGACGGAGGATGCCCAGTCGGCGACTGGCTTTGGAGGCCAGCCTGTAAATGTGGTTTTCCCAAGAAAGATCATGGCAGATAGTGAGATCATGTGATAGTGAGATCATGCAGATATGCAGATAGTGAGATCATGGTCGCCATGAAGATTCTATATTCATGGTCGCCTACTTTAAAGGTGTGGGAGGTGCTCAACTGCTTCGCTGCGTCTTTTAAAACAACAAAACAGAAACGTCTAAACGATTGTAGTGCTTCAATCTGCACGTACAATTCTGCTTGTTGAATAAAAGGATAGATGGTTCAAAATTAAACATATTGAATTAAATATATATATATACATCATAGTCGCGCTCCTCTCCCCTGTTGTGATCAATGATTCCAAAAAAATAACGATGTCTTATGTCATTATTACCTCACAAAACACAGTGACAGCCCCCCCCCCCCCACACACACACACACACACACACACACCCCCACACACACACACACATCTGTTTCATGCTATATTATTGTTGTAATTGTTACTCATGCCTTTGTGAGAGAATATTACGAAGTATTACCAGCCTCATTGATTCTGCAATTAGGATTGATTTTGAACACCCCAATTATACTCAAGGCAAGTAATTCATTGTTCAAAGTTGACATGCACAGATGTGGAATAAGATTGATAGTTTGGTGTCAGTGATGAGCTGTAGCTGCAAGCAGAATATTTCTGACAGTTGCAACTGCAAAGTTCTGTGCAGGGTAGACCACTTCCATGAAAAGGTCCTAAGGCTGCAGTGGACGAAGGATTATGGTCGATGGTATCCAGTGCACCGACAGTGAAGAGTCCTTTCCTGAGAATAGATGGGCACACAATTTGATCAGCAGTGAACTGGTCACACATTGCAGATGCCAATTTATTCTCCAGCTGTAGGACCCGGCTGTAGGAGATGCTCAACCCCAGTTTAGCCAGTTGGTCAACAAGTGTTCTGTTCCTCGTCAGTGTGTGAATATTTAATCCAATGTAGACAGGAAGTGGAGGCTCTTGCTCTGGAGACTGTTTTTTGGGAGTGGCCCCTTTCTTGTGTTTTTTCTTCGAATTGTGCAGGTATAACTGAGCCATTGTTTGACTGGCCTGAGTGTCATCAACATCACTCTTCAGGTTTGGTCCATACAGGATCATTGACGAAAGGAGTGTGAGGCTGGGAAGCATTTTCTGGCACTTAGGGGGGGGGAAACTGCCAGAAAACTCGAAGTGCGTTTCTCTAAACATTTCTTCACGGCATATTTTTGCTACTTTTGCAAAAAGGAGACCTTCTGATTCATAGTTGTGTTCGAGCAAAGCATCTTTGAGCATTTGTTGCATTCCCTCTGGAAACACAAGAACGATGTTCTTGCCATCTGTCTGCTCTTGCACACCTGTGTCAGCAAAGTGTTCAAGAAGTCTGCTTTTCAAACGACTCTTGTTGATTGAGACATCCTGCCAAAGATTTTGAAGACGACGTTCATTCAGATCATGAAGATCAGATAACTTGAAGAGGTATGTCCCATCCTCAATGGCAAACTCAGATCAGATAACGTAAGACACCAACTCCACAAATGCTATGGCGTCTGCTCGTTCTCTTTCCATGTTTGAGGAAGCATCTTTACGGTGATGAGCCCGATGTCTGTTTCTATATTGCGTCAAACAGTTAAGGTGGTATTTGGCTTCTAGAGCAATTAAATCACCCCCTGTTATTGGTCCCCTACCGGTGTACACCGGAGGGGACTATAGGTTTGCACACTTTCCTTCGTCTGTCCGTCTGTCAGTCCGTCAGTCTGTCCATCCGTCTGTCAGTCCGTCACGCAAAGAACAGTTTTCTGGACTTTTTTTCTAAACTCTTAAAGCTAATGATTTCAAACTTGGTACATGGTTTCCTCATGATAAGTTACAGGTCAAGTTCGAACTTCACGACGTTTCGATCATTTTTGACGTTATGGCACTTTGAACTTTGGGAATTCTGATCATTCTGCTGATCCTTAACTCAGTGCCATTTTAAGTTTTAATTTCCTTTAAAAAAGATTTTCTCTGCAATAATTGGACCCATTGAGATCAAATTTTCACCGTAGGGGGGAATCAGTCTGTAGAATATTTTAATGGTAATTATGACGTCACAGGTCACGTGGTTCGGCCGCCATATTGTTTTTCGTGAAAACCCCTTTTTCTCTGCAACGGCTGAACAGATCGAGGCCAAACTTTGCAGGCAGAATCGCATACCCATGACGAACAAAAACGTCAGCGAGCATGACGTCATGCGTCACATGGTTTCAAAGTTATGACGTTTTTAAGCATGATCCTTTAAAACCGAGCTCCTCCGTCATTTTTGATCCAATCGAGGGGAAACTTCACAGATCTGTTCAGCATGTCAGTCTACTAAAAGAACATTTTGGAATTTGCGATAGGGCATGTGGTTTGGCAGATATCGTTAATTAAAGGAAAATATTTTTTAAAAATGGATATCTCTTGTTTATTCTAGAGTTCTCCTCAAGCCGCACCGGGGGCCCTCAGCCTCGTCTCGCGAACATCAAAAGCGCGACACAGCACACGCTTTCCCGAGCGGCGGAGCCAAGCCGAGCAACATATATATATATATATATATATATATATATATATATATATATATATATATATATATACACATCGATCATTGATCGTGAACCGGAAAATATAATAAATTACTGATATTTAGCGACTCGAAAGGTTCTTTATCAACAACTTATCTTGTTGTGCTTCTGCTGACCTGTCTGCAAGGTGTATAAATCGAAATCCCGAGTGCGAATCACAGGTGAGCCCGTCCTGAGGTAATTAGTGATTGGGAATGATTCAGAACCTGTGGGTAAATAACCCTTGGTAATTTCGCCAACATTTTTCCGGACGACAGACTGCCGGTAGGGGACATGTATAAACCTTGGGATGCTGCTCTCAGTTGCAGCATCCAAAGGTTCAGCGCAATACTCAGAATGCTTGTTTTGGATAAGAGTTGTTCATCCTGCATATCAGTTGCCATCTTTCTGAGGGACTGATCAGCACCAAATGTTTCGAAGTTGTGTAATTTTTGGGCACTCGTTTCACAGAAGATGCACACAAATTTAGCATCAAACACTGACTGCCTCTTTGACTGTCGCATCTCGGCAGCCTCGTCTTCATGTTTTCTTTTCTTCATTACTTGCCTTTTGAGTTGCGAGTTGTTGAACTTTTGATGACAAGAATGATGCCATGGGGCATTATTTTTCCACAAAAATTTCTACTGTTCCTTCCGCTCCATATTCTACATCAATTGGCAATTCATTTATTTTCCTGAACTCTTCAACATTTGCCAGGAATGCAGCATATACTTCTCTGGCGTTACACTTAAATCCTTTCTGTGGACAACATAGTCTTTCTGGTGTAGTTTTCATGCAGATAATGCAAGCAGCCCAATCCATGATGACCTGAAATTAGATAGTAACAGTCCACGTAAGCATAAAAAAGTAGAATATTCAAACCAATTACATGTTCCAATGTTGTAAATTAATACGTTTTGTAGAATTTTGTAAAAACTTGCAAAGAAGGTATATTTTACGTGAGATGTAGAATGATATTTAAAAATTTCTAAGAGGAATTCTGTTCATTTTACTGAAACCTCTGATAAGTTATTAATGAGCAAGACTATAGATGAAGGTTTTTACAAATTAATATTTACTTAGAAACGTCCCTTCTGCTTAAGATACCCAATTTCCTTTATTTTCAGAGGATTGAATTCACATATTGCAGTATGCCTAAAATGATTAAAAATTATCATTCCACTGTACAGTGACCGTTCAAGAAATGATGGGATAGTCAATGAAATAGTCGGTGTTGCACCTATATAGTTACTATGTTTCATACACAAAATATTAGAAAAAAAACAAAAACTTGCATCCACACAACTGTATATTTTCCCTATGTTAAAGTTACGTGTAAACATAAACTCAACAAAGAAAGACATGTAGGCCTAAATTTGATCGGTTGCAAGAGTTTAAAGATCACAATCTAGTTATATCGAAAAGAACAAGAAGTCATGTCGACAAATACTTTAATTGTAGCACTTATGTCAAAAATCAAATGTTCTTTGTTTTTTTCAACAAAATTAGAATATAGTGATGTCACTGCAACAGCAAATCAGCTTATGGTTGCTTAAATGTCATTGATTACATCACTCTTCAATTCCCTGACCCTCAAAATGTCAAATTAATGACTTGGAATCTCATCACAATGCTTCACAACCTTATTTTCTACATTTACTTGCTCTATGAGCTCGGTAGTAGATTTTGACGTCATTATGACATCATAAAGTACACTTTCTGTCATCCGATTTTTTTGCAGCTTAACCTCTTTTTGATTGTAACACATTGGCAAAGGTTTGGTGAAAAAATGGTGCTTTTGGCTGCTGTAGTTCAAGCTTTCAAGCAAAAGCCTCTTTTTGACCTTGGCCCACCGTGTAACAATCCTTGGCATTTTTGTTACTAAGGTACCTCACTACAAGTGCCTTTGGCACCAGCCAGCAGAGACTCACAGCCTTTGTCACGCACATGGGGGATTTCCATTACAAGCGCATGCCTTTCGGCCTTTGCTCGGCTCCTAAAAGTTTTCAGAAAAGAATATCTCTTCTCCTCGCCGGCATACCTGTGGTGTCAATCTACTTGGATGATATTGTGGTGCATGGTGCCACCCAGCCTCAACATGATGCTCGACTACAACAGGTTCTTCGTCAGCTCTCTGCCCATCACGTCACACTCAACACTGCGAAATGCCTCCTCGGGGTTCCAGAGATAGAGTTTGTGGGGTACAAGCTTTCATGGCAAGGCATCACTCCTATCTTATCACATGTTGACGCCATCCATACCCTTCCGGAACCACATTCAGTATCTCAACTGGCACCCTTCCTGGGTATGGCCATATATTACCTCTGCTTCCTGCCACAGTTTGCCTCGACTACAGCCCCACTACACAACCTCCTCAAAAAGGATGTGCCTTGGGAATGGACCATGGCTTGTAGTCACGCTGTACAGACGTTTAAGCGTCAGCTCACTTCTGTCCCCATGCTAGCACACTTCAGTCTCACAGCATCCACAATGGTTACCTGTGAAGCCTCCGGGGTGGCACTGGCTGCTGTACTGTCACAGCTTCATGATGGTGT
This sequence comes from Myxine glutinosa, assembly GCF_964187855.1. NCBI lineage: Eukaryota > Metazoa > Chordata > Myxini > Myxiniformes > Myxinidae > Myxine > Myxine glutinosa. The sequence continues at coordinate 247,818,970 of NC_136261.1, forward strand.
TGAGAAACCAGTGGCATTTCCTTCCCGTTCCCACACTCCGGCTGAACAAAAGTACTCGGTGGGTGAGAGGGAAGCGTTGGCATGCATTTGGGCATGCGAGTGCTGGCATCTTTACCTCTACGCAGAGTCTTCACGATGCGAAATGACCATCATGCTCTCAGAACACTTTTGACTACCAGCGGCTCAGGTGGGCAGACCATGTGAATCAGTACAATTTTAAGTTCGAATTCATGCCGGGCCACCAGAACACAGTTGCAGACTTTCTGTCAAGAGCAGTGGTTTCACCATCAACGGTTCAGCAGGTAACAGACACCGAGCCTGTTCTAGTGCAGCTGCTTCAGGCACCCCTGTCCACTGTCATCTCCATGGAATCGCTTAGGAAAGTGTCCCAGGATGACGCTCTGTTTACCACGCTCCGTACCTACATCAGAGGGGGGTGGCCGTCCAACGTGGAAGGGGAGCAGTTTCCCTACTACAGAGTGAGGGCAGCATTATCCTGCTGGGAGGATGTCTGTATTGCTAGGGGTCACCGCACCTTGAGTCCAGCGTCTCTTAGAGTGCAGGTTTTGCGAATGGCACATGAGGGACACCTTGGAGTAGTGAAAGTTAAACAGCGCTGCAGAGACATTGTCTGGTGGCCCACTATCGATCACGACATCAAACTGATGGTCAAGGATTGCACTGCATGTCTCCTCAGCGGAAAATCCTCTCCACCAACTCCGGCCCCTCTATCCCCGGTGCAGTGGCCATCCGCACCTTGGAAACACCTCCAGGTGGACCTCTGTGGAGACTGCATGGTGTACCAGCCCATGCCTTTACCTTTTAGTGGTGTATGATCTCCATTCAAAGTGGCCTGAAGCTTTGCTGCTAGGGTCAGTCACCACTCAATAGGTTATTCAAAGGCTTGATTCATTGTTTGCCAGGTGGGGTCTCCCAGATATCATGACCACAGACAACGGGCCCCAATTCATTTCCGCTGACTTTACAACTTACCTGGCAGAGAGAGCTATCAAGCACATTAGAACAGCCGTATACCATCCTCAAGCTAATGGAGGTGTGGAGCGCCTGGCTTCACTGCCGATGGAACCAATTTGTCAAGTCCAGCAAGCGTGACAACTTGTGATTCCATAACTATCAGGGACACCTCTTCGTGGTGGTTGTACCCCCCAACACCAGTCGGGGGACAAATCTTCCCCATTCTTCCCTGTTGCTCGCATCTTAACTTTGCTGCTTGTTGCAGTCATGCAGCACGGAAAGAAGAGGACAGTAGAAAATTAAGTAGATGGAAATGTAACAATGTTTTACATGTTGTCATTTTAATACTTTGTTTTCTTCCTGATTTTGCTTCTTGATGTTTTAAATTTTTTTCTATTTGTATTTTTTATTTGCATCTTTAATAAATTTTTGAATCGTTTTTTTTTACCATTGTTCTTTGAGGCACTTGATACTGTATGAGTTAGGTTACTACGACGTCTGCCTAACGTCAGGCAAATGTTGGACAAACGTTGGAAGGGAGCTTTGGCCCAACGTGGGCAAACGCTCCTTTCCAACATTCGCCCAACGTTGTGCCAACGCCCCCTACAACATCTGATTAACGGTGGGCCAACATTTCCTTCCAACGTCTGATTAACGCTGGCCCAATGTTGGGCCAACACTTCATTCCAACGTCTGTCTAACACCGTTGGACAGTCACCGACACCGACACCGCACATTCCACTGTTGGACCAGCCTATGTCTACAAACCAAATGTCTACAAACCGTTGGCCCGCCGGGACAAAATGACTTTGGCCCAACGTTGGTTTTTGACTTTGGCTCAACGACATTGCTGACGTTGCTCCAACGTTGCTCCAACATTGTTGTGTAAGCTGGGCAGCAGCTGGCAGCCAACGTGTTATTGAGATCAGTTCAACAACAGTTTATGTGAGTTTGTTGTTTTCTGAAGTGAATCATTCCGTTTGAAGAAACAATGTAATTTCCAATCAGCAGCCATGTTGTAGACCCTGATGTAGATCGATAATACTTGAATCATCAATTTTATGGTACTTTGGATGGTGGTTCAATGTATAGGGTTGAAAGTTTGATTTTTTAAATAGTAAATCTATACATACTATAAGAGAGATGTTTGTCTGTCTGTGTGTATGTGTGTGTCGCCATTTTTCTCAGGAATGGGTGAACAGACCTTATCTTCGTCAAACCTTCAGAGGTTCACACCCTTGGTATTCTGGAAGCAGGAATTCCACAGCAAGATGTTCCAAGACATTTCAAATACCACAGGAACACTATTGAATTGTTAAAGTATTTACCATTATTAGCTTGTTTTGACAGATCCAAGTTAAGATGTTCTTTAAGGTCACTTCAAGCAAAAGACTCTCTAACAATACACCATTCAATATTTATGCTGGCAGATGTGATGTAGCTAATGCAGTATTGATTTACACCCCATTTACATTCACATGAGGCCCAGAAAAATCCATGTATAACCCATGCAACTCCCATACCCAGCCCACATGGGGTAGCCCACGAAAAACCCATGCCCTGCCCACATGGGCTAGCCCACGAAAAACCCATGCACTGCCCACTTTTGAAACCCTACTGGCACCTGGGTGGAGCCTATGGACAAATACAGCTGAGGCCTACGTGTGGAGACACATATGGGACCCACAAGTTAGCCCACATAGGACTCATATGGAACCTGGCTGTACGTGCTGGCTGGGTACACACACACACACACACACACACACACACACACACACACACACACACACACACACACACACACACACACACACACACACACACACACACACACACACACACACACACACCACAAATACGTTCCTCATAACTAAGAATAAGATAAATCTTAGAATTATTTGCAGAAATGCTCGAAATAAGTCACTAAATTGACATGATTTCATTCAAACAAGGTAGGAATCTTCCAAATCCCACACAACATCTTGCCTGTTCTCTCACTGCCCGGCTCACGGTCGTTGCTGCTGCAGTCAGTTCACTTGTCCGAGATGTCCGCACATCCAATCCCAGTGTACTTGCGCTGAGCACAGCATAGAATGCACCGCCATAACCAATGTCCACAATGAGATCTCCATGTCCAGGCACATTGATAGTTACATCTGCAAATCACATGAGAAGTGATGTTCAAGAAACCCCAAGATTTATAACATTGTATCAATGCTACTCCAAATTACTGGCGAATTCACTAAAGGAAGTTTCGGAACAAATGTACGACATTCATAAATTCCTTCTATATTTCTGTCTGACTTTTTGTGAATCACTAACCTGTATTCTCCCTGGTGGTCATGTGACTGCAAGAAAAGAATGGTGGACCAAGTAGTTTTTTTTCCAGTTTCAGGCTGTTCTTCCTCGCTAAAGTTCATTGTACATATATTGATCCAGTGCGATAAAACACACATACTTGATACTGACTATTTACAACTACGTATGTATCATTGCAAGATAAGCCAGGTGTAGGCTTAACTAGGGTTATAAGTGGCTGGCTTAAGATCTTAGGATCTTGAGTTTGAGCCCCTGTCGGCCTTTGAATTAACACTAGGTGGGTTGACTCAGCCTGTTGGCAAAATGAGTACCAGCTTACTGGTAAGGGGAAAAGGTCAGGTCGGCTAGGTTACATTCTTATATGTACAGTAGCCTGCAAATATATTCAGCCCCTACCAATAATGCCACATTTAGATGAATTACTAATCATGTAAAAACAATATTTCCAAGTGAACTTTTTAACCTGAAGAGGACAAACTAAACACATAGTTTAAGGAGGTTACATGTCAGGAATACCTGCAAAATATGTACAAATCAAAATTCGTTGGTTGCAAAAGTATTCAGCCCCTTAGGTCAGAACTTGGTGGAAGCACCTTTTCCAGAAATGACTGTGATGAGTCTTTTTGGGTAGCTCTCTACCAGCTTTGCACAGTGATGATGAAATCTTTGCCCATTCTTCACGTCAAAACTGCTCTCGTTCTGCCACTCGGTGGACTGCAATCTTCAAGTCTCTCCATAAATGGTCAATTGGGTTCAAGTCAGGACTTTGACTGGGCCACTCAAGAAAAAAAATTCTCCTTATTCAGCCACTTCGGTGTGGCTTTAGCTTTGTGCTTCAGATCATTGTTCTGCTGAAATGTGAATTTCAGATTCATGGCTGAATCAAGTAAGTTTTCATCAAGGATTCTCCTGTACTCTGCACCATCCATTGTCCCTTCTATCCTGACAAGCTTGGTAGTTCCTGTTGATGAAAAGCAGCCCCATAACATGATGCTGCCACCACCATGCTTGACAATATGGATGGTGTTGACTGGGTGATGTGAAGTGTTAGTCCTGCACCAGATGTAACGCTTTGAATTTAGACCAAAAAGGCTCAATTTCTATCTGGTCTAAGCACAATACCTTTTCTCCACAAGCCTGCAGTATCATTAAGATGCTTTTTCACAAACTTATACAAGCTTTTAGATGCGTCTTTATCAGAAATGGCTTCTTTCTTGTAACATGTCTATAAATGCCAGCTTTGTGAAGGGAACAGGATATTGTTGATTGATGAACACTGATCCCCATCTCAGACATAGAGACTTGCAGATCTTTCAAAGTCATTGTTGGATTTTACAGTGACATCACAAACCAGCTTCCTTCTTGTCCGGCTGCTGATTTTGGATGGGCGACCTGATCTAGGTAGTGTCTGGGTAGTACGATACGTCTTCCACTTCTTAAAACAGTATTATTGTTATTAAAGCAAGACCAATGGGATTAAAACAAGATCAATGGAAAGACGCATAGAAAGTGAAATTATATTTTTCCATTTCAGATTACAATGTACCAAAAAAAAAAAAACTTCCTATTTCAAGGAAATTATCCAAAATTATATTATCAGGAATTCCTCTTTGTAATAAATATAAGCAATGCATGAAAGACAAAGCTAAGGAGGAAGAGATGAGGAATAGTACTGAGGCTAAGTATGACCACCTCAATGATGAGTTGCACATCCACATTGATGTTTATGCACCACTAGAAGAGGCTTATTGCAGAATGGGTCATTGGGTCAGGCAGTGGAGGAGGTTAAGAAGTATTTGATTCCGGTTGGACAAGAACAGTGCTGCGGTGAAGTAGCTTGAATCGAGGCCTGATCTCGATTACCTTCGGGGTGATTGATTCATTTTGGCAGTGCCAGGACCGGTGATGTGGACACCGTGCCTGGTGTTCATGCTCATCCACCGATCTAAATGGAAAAATGAAATCCACCTCATTCAGCGGTTTATACATCATGCATACGTCGATGTTATGATTGTTGTTTGACCTGTGATTCTTGAACAGTGGTTGTTCAAAACATTTTCGTCTTCAAGAAGAATTGAGGAAAAAAGGCATTAACCGAACTGTTACCTTTTTATTTCGTTACCTTCAAAGTTAAAATGCTTGGGCATTCCCGGTGTGTACCCTGGTTAGAATAGGTACACCGTATCCCTGCGTGTCGTAAGAGGCGACAAAGAGGGTTGGCGTCAGGAAGGGCATCCGGCCATAAAAACATTGCCTCAAAAAGAGAACCATGACAATTACAACGACATATGGGCAGGGTACAGCCCGAAGTGGAAATCGGTTTCTGAGGTTTGGGACATGGAATGTAGGGACAATGACAGGGAGATCAGGAGAAGTGGTGGAAGTATTGGTCAGAAGAAGAGTGGACATATGTTGTGTGCAAGAGACGAGATGGAAGGGAAGTGGTGTGAAAATGGTGAAGGGTAGGCAGGGACAGAAATACAAGTTTGTGTGGCAAGAGTGCCCGGAGGGCGTGAATGGTGTTGGTGTCCTGTTTTCTGAGGAGTTTGTAGACAGTGTGGTGAGTGTGACTAGAGTGAGTGATAGGTTGATGATGGTGAAAATGATGATTGGAAAGCTCTTGGTGAACGTCATCTCGGGATATGCTCCGCAGGTTTGTCGGAGCGATGAAGAGAAGGACATGTTCTGGTGTGCGTTAGAGAAGCTGATGGAAAACGTGAAAGATGAGGAAGTTGTTGTGGTAGGAGGAGACCTAAATGGACATGTGGGAAGGAGTATGGACGGTTTTGAGGGAGTTCATGGGGGTTACGGATATGATGTGAGAAATGGAGAAGGTGAAAGAATTTTGGAGTTTGCTGATGGAGCTGATTTGTTGATTTGTAATACTCAGTTCCAGAAAGGGGATAATAAGCTTGTTACATACACGTCAGGTGGGTCGACGACAACCGTTGACTACCTGATGGTGTGTCGGCGAGATAGGGGGCACCTCCGGGACACAAAGGTGATCCCAGGGGAGGAGGCTGTTTCACAGCACCACTTGGTTGTCTGCGACATGAGGGTGAAAGGTGCGAGGAGAGCTCGGCGGGTGAAGTACCAACCGAGAATGAAGGTGTGGAGGTTGAAAGAGGTGACAGTAAGGGAGGCATTAAAAGAGAGGCTGAGTAGTGTAGAGGATGATTTGGTTGAGCTTGAACGTGTTTGGATGTCAATGAAAGATAGTCTATTGGAGCCGTTGGTGAGGTATGTGGATGGACAAAAGGACCACCGAGGCACTCGGAAACATGGTGGTGGGATGATGAAGTCGGAAAGAGAATTGACGAGAAGAGGAAGAAGTTCAAGGAGTGGCAGAAGGCGAAGGGTACGGGAGCAGAAAAAGCAGAGCATGAAAGTTATACGGCAGCCAGGAAGGCTGCAAAGAAAGAGGTAGCAAAGGCGCAGGAGGCATGCAGGAGAATGTTCGGAGAACGTTTGGATTCGGAAGAGGGTCAGAGAGCGGTATTCAGGATTGCAAAGCAGATAGCGAAAGAGAGGTGTGATGTGATAGGGGTGAGTTGCTTGAAGGATGAAGTGGGACAAATCGTTGTGGACCCAGATGGAATTAAAGGAAGATGGAAAAGATATATGGAAATGCTGTTGAATACAGAGAATGAATGGGATGGCAATATAGAGAGTAACCCAGTTTTAGGACCGGCAGAGAAGATAACTGAGAAGGAAGTTGAGGAAGCGATAAAAGCAATGAAGAGTAGAAAAGCGGGAGGGCTGACGGGAGTTGTGGGAGATATGTTGAAGGCAGCAGGAAGTTGGGGTGTGAAGAGAATGACAGAGATCTGTAATATGGTGGTGAAAGAAGGCCGCATTCCAGTGGATTTGGAACTGAGTACCCTCGTCCCTCTATACAAGGGGAAAGGTGACCCTCTGGAGTGTGGCTCGTACCGAGCGATAAAGTTATTGGAGCATGGAATGAAGGTATTGGAAAGGGTGTTGGAGAGGAGGATAAGGAAGAAGGTGAAGAGCGACGAAATGCAGTTTGGATTTATGCCAGGAAGAGGAACGACAGACGCGCTCTTTATTGTGAGGCAGTTGCAGGAGAAGTACATGGAGAAGAGGAAGAAGTTGTTTCTTGGGTTTATTGATCTGGAGAAAGCATTCGATAGGGTTCCACGCGAAGTATTGACATGGGCATTGAGGAAGTTAGAAGTGGAGGAATGGTTGATCAGAGTAGTTATGGCAATGTACAAAAGAGCGCGCACAGCTATAAGGACGAAGGACGGGAACAGTGGTGAGTTTGAGGTGAAGGTGGGAGTGCATCAGGGGTCGGTACTAAGTCCACTACTATTTGTAGCTGTGATGGAGGTGCTGGCTCAGAAGGTAAAGGAGGGTTTACCGTAGGAGTTGTTGTATGCAGATGATCTGGTGTTGATTGCGGAAAGTATGGATGGACTGAAGGAAAAGATGAACAAGTGGAAGGAATGTATGGAGACAAAAGGTCTGAAGGTGAATATAGGAAAGACGAAGGTGATGGCAAGTGGTAAAGCATGTGGTGAGGTGGAAAGAACTAGGAAGTGGCCATGTGCTGTGTGCAGGAAGGGTGTCGGAGTGAACTCCATTCAATGTACAATGTGCCCTGAGTGCAGTGGTGTTGTCTAGTTTTTTGTAGTGGGTTTTCTGTGATTTTTCCCTTCCAGCCTCATAGTCACCCGTCCCAGAGCGACGCGCCCCGGAGCGACACCCGTCCTGAAGCGACACCCCATAAGCACCACCACACTCACTAATGCATACAGTCAGTGCTTCTTAACACAGAGGCGGTGAATTTTCTCAAATCAAATCAAATTTTATTCATATAGTGCATTTTATGAATGAAAGTTATTTATATAGCGCATTTTATGAATGAAAGTGTGAAAGTTCTGTCACGAAACTATGTTGTTACGTATCCTCGCGCATTTTAAAGTGGGTATACGGAAACCCTGGACCTTTCCTAGTGGGTATACGGCGTATACCTGCGTATCACGTAGACTACACCACTGCCTGAGTGGGTTCATCAAAAATGTAGTGGTCTGAGAGGGTCATTAACCAGTGTGGCAGCTACATTCAAATGTAAGGTGTGCACAGAGGGAGCTGCAGATGGAGGAAATGTTGAGTTGGATCTTGGAGACGGCGTGAAGCTGGAAGGTGTGAAAACATTTTGCTACCTCGGAGACATGCTGAATGGAGAAGGTGGATCAGACTCGGCAATGGTTGCAAGAGTGAGATGTGCATGGAAGAAGTTTCGGGAACTGAGGGGCGTGCTGATGAGGAGGGGAGTGTCGTTGAAGCTGAAGGGAAAGGTGTATGCTGCATGTGTGAGAAGTGTTATGATTTATGGGAGCGAGACATGGGTAATGAACATAGAGCAGCAACGAAGGCTGGAAAGTGTGGAAATGCGAATGGTTCGGTGGATGTGTGGAGTATCATTGAGAGAGAGGAAGACAAATGATGAATTGCGAAAGATGATGGGAATAGAGCCAGTGATTGATGCTGTGAAGAGGAACAGGTTGAGATGGTTTGGTCATGTGTTGAGGAAGGATGAAAGTGACTGGTTGAGAAGAGTGATGGAAATGAATGTAGAAGGAAGTTGAGGACGGGGAAGACCGAGAAAGACTTGGCTTAAGATGGTGGAAGAAGAAATGCGGGCAAGGGGGTTAACAAGGATAGATGCAGAAAATAGGGCAAAACGGAGAAGATTGTCATGGGGACCGCAAGGCTAACCCCTGCTCTAGCAGGGAAAATGGTCTTAAAATAAATGTTGTTGTTGTTGTTGTTGTAATAAATATAAGCAATAAATTTGTATTTTTCATGCCAGAATTGATGACAGCAAGCCATCATTGCCTATTGAATTCAAATAATATTTCTGTCAGGAAATTTAACTCTAAAGTTACATTTCTCCTTTAACTGAGCAATTCTCTTTCATGTAAAATGATGAGAACATGAAAAGGACATGAAGTCGAGCCAGAGCCCATTGTCAGGCTTGCCTGAGATTAGATTTCTCAGGCTTCTCGACAACCAAACTGTGGTTTCAACCAGTGTCGAGTGTGCTCCTGGAACATATTTATCTGACTATTCATCCAGTGATAAGGCAGAGTGTCTGTATGTGAGATTTGCAGAATTGGCATGTTTTCATGTCTTGTCCCCTGCTAGCAACTCACATGTTACGTTATTGTTTTACAGGTAGGTTAGGATGAGACATGTGTGACTATACTGTTGAATAGCATATAAGAGTTTCCACATGGGTTCATTAGAGGCTACACGCAGATGAAACAATGATGGCTGTCTCATTTGTGTGTGTGTCTTCTTGTGAGTCCATGTTTTGTTATGTCTTGTGTCAGTTCGGCAGTCTCAGATCCCTCAGATTAGATCTCAGTCTCAGATCAGATGTCCCTCAGATCGGCAGTCTGCGGTCTCCTCACTCTCTGCAGACCTGGACAAAATCACAGACTGGTCAAACAAGTGGAACATGACTTTCAATCCTGACAAATCTCACACACTTACGATGTCTCTCCGAAAAAACCGAACGGACAACCCTCCCATCTACTTTCTCAACAATCCTCTCCAAGAAGTTCTGTCACTCAAGCTTTTGGGTCTCACTATCTGCCATGATTTTTCCTGGGAAAACCACATTTACAGGCTGGCCTCCAAAGCCAGTCGCCGAATGGGCATCCTCCGTCGTGCGAAGTCCTTCCTTGGCACACCTGAGCTCCTCACCACATACATGACTTTCATCCGCAGCTCAATGGAATACTGTTCTCCCCTCCTGGCCGGTGCTCCTGCCTCACACCTTGCTCGGCTTCACGCTGTTGAAACCAAAGCTTTCAGAATCATTGGAATCTCCCGCGATGAAGCTAACTCCGAAGGGCTTTTCACTCACTCACTGCAGACAGGTTGGTGGTCTTTCAGTCTTCTACCAACTCCTTTCCGGCCTAGCACCCCCAGCTCTGTCTGTGCTGTGTCCCCCAAATATTCCTACAGGTCGCACAAGATCTGCCAGCAACCCTCTTCTGGTGAAATTGCCAAAATCAAGACTCTCTGCTCACCTTCACTCCTTTATTCCTCTTTACTCCCGCCTCTGGAACAAACTCCCACCCTCTCTTCAATCCCACTCCTCCATCCAGGTCTTTAAAACAGCTGTTCACCACCATCTCTTATCATCTCCCCCATCCAAAACCTTGATATTTTCTACCCTGGTTATTTCACTCCAGATCCACCTTTTTTGAAATATCGACTTCTTTCCTGGAAGTTCTAGCAGTGTTCATGTGTTTTATAACTCTTCCCCCCTGCCTTCCCAATTCCCATGCCTCCTCCCCCCAAGCCCTCTCCCTCCCACAGATCTTCCGATGTCCCTGTTCTCTGCTGTTGTACTTGTGTGCTAACCTCTACCTCCCCATCTTGTCTCCCGCTCCCTTTATTGTATGTTTTGTGTGTCCGTTTTTGTCCCCCCATCGCACCGCGAAGCGAAAGGGGGACTATGGTTTTCCCCTTCGTCCTTGTGTCCGTCCGTCTGTCCGTCCGTCCGTGTGTGTGTGTGTACATGTGTGCGTGCGTAAGCGAAGGACCGCATTCGAATTTGGTGTGCGGGTGCAACCCACGTCAAAATCCAAGATGGCCGCCGCCATGTATGTCTGACGCCATGTATGTCTGAACCTTGTGAGCGGAATATCTTGAAAAATAAGCGAAGTACAACCTTCTAATCTGGTGTGTAGGTGTATCTAGGCATAACGAAGAAACCTATTGAAAATTGGGTCGCCACGTCAAATCCAAGATGGCCGCCGCCATGTATGTCTGAACCTTGTGAGCAGAATATCTTGAAAAATAAGCGAAATACCAACTTCTAATCAGGTGTGTGGGTGTATCTAGGCATAAGGAAGAAACCTATTGAAAATTGGGTCGCCACGTCAAAATCCAAGATGGCCTCCACCATATAAATGTCTGAACCTTGTGAGTGAAATATCTTGAAAAATAAACGAACTACTAACTTCTAATCTGTTGTGTGGGTGTATCTACGCATAAGGGAGAACTCTATTTAAAATTGGGTCGCCACGTCAAAATCCAAGATGGCCACAGCCATGTATGTCTGAACCTTGTGAGCGGAATATCTTGAAAAATAAGCGAAGTACCAACTTCTAATCTGGTGTGTAGGTGTGTCTAGGCATAAGGAAGAAACCTATTGAAAATTGGGTCGCCACGTCAAAATCCAAGATGGCCGCCTTGCGTCTGCCACTTTGTCAACTCACATCACTTCACCGACGGGGAACCTGGGCGTAACGCTTGTTTTTTTTTTGTGATTGCTATTATCTCTTACACGAGCCTCGATCTTGTATACAAAAAAAAAATACCCAAAATTTTTTTGTTATGTTGATGAGGTTGGTTGTGCAATTTCTTGGCAAGGGATATACTGGGTGGTTTGTCATTGCTTTCTCAGCAGTATCGGGCAGGAATTTGGAATTTGGCCATGGTACAGGATATAGCTCGCCTGCTCTTCATGAAGAACACAGTGGGATATTTTACCTTTGACCAGCTTATGTCAACAGATGGTACACCCAGGTTGACATCCATCCGAGGATTAAAATTGAACTTGTTATGTTCGAACAAAACACCCATGAACTCGAACTTGTTCTGTAACTTATCATAATAAAACCATGTACAAAGTTTCAGTTGAATATGTTAAAGGGTATGGGGCAAAAAAAATCTGAAAAACCACTGGTGTGACGGACGGACGGACAGACGAGCAGCTAACCTATAGCCCTCTCCAGTAAAACCGTTATAGTGTAGCAGCATAGCAAACCTGTTGTGCATTTTGTGATACAAGCACCAAATTTGGCACAAATGTACATTAATATGTTGCGAACATTTTCAGATATTGGGCCACTTGAAATTCCGTAATTTTTTTTTTCAAATTTTTTCAAATTTCGTAATTTCAAATTTTTCGGGTGACACCGTCACAATTTCGGTCTTCGAGGCCGGCCGATATAGTGGGGCGGCTTAGCCCAAATATTCAAAAGAATTGTGCATTTTGTGATACAAGCACCAAATTTGGCACAAATGTACATTAATATGTTGCGAACATTGTGTGGTCAGCAATGAAGACGAGAGTCTGAATTACATGTATGCAAAAGACCTTGTGAACCAGTGAAGCAAATACACGGGTAAGCATGAATTAAATCTAGGGCATGATATAATTTCCATGATGTTTACCTCTACACTCAATGGTGGAAGGAGGTAATGTTTTGATCCCAGCTTGTCTGTATGTCTATTTGTCTGTTAGTCCACAAAATTCCAGACAAAGCTTGTAGTAGTGGTAGTTGTAGTTGTAGTGGTAGTGGTGATAACAGAAATTGTTATATAGAACTGAACTTATATTATTATTATATGCAGAAAATAACTTCATTTCTATATGCCCTGCAGTGGACAGGTTAATTGGTTTATGCACTGAAGGGGTCACCCTGGTGTGCACTGCTGTGTTCTGCCTCACTGAGTTGTTCAGGTATGATGTACTCAGCACAAGCTTCCGGTCGGCCCGGAGGTGGGGGTGCGGGGCCTGTCACGGAACGTCAAAACAAACGGCCTGCCGGGGCCGCCCAAAAGTCGGGCGTGAGGGGCGCGTCCACTAATGGAACGCCTCTCGCTTCCCAGATCGAGGGCCACGTGGTCAGGAGAACCTCGTCCCTTCCGGTCACACTTTGCCTATCGGCCGGCCTCGAAGACCGAAATTGTGACGGTGTCACCCGAAAAATTTGAAATTACGAAATTTGAAAAAATTTGAAAAAAAAAATTACGGAATTTCAAGTGGCCCAATATCTGAAAATGTTCGCAACATATTAATGTACATTTGTGCCAAATTTGGTGCTTGTTTCACAAAATGCACAATTCTTTTGAATATTTGGGCTAAGCCACCCCACTATTAGTGGACTAATAATTAAAGACGTTTGCATTCAGGGCAACTTGAATCACTCAGAGACCAAGTGACTTCATGTGCGTTTTGAATAAGTAAATGGGGACTGGGAGGGAGAACAAAGGACACAAAATAATTTATTTACAGTGTATTAAGAAACATTTGCACCACGGGTATCGGACAACAGAATCGACTATTGTCCCCTAATGTGTTAACGATGTTCTATCGAAACGACGCAAATTGACTTGAGGGCACGGCTTGCACAACCAACACGGCGGTGACGTAAATCGGAACTTGTTTATGCATCAGGAAGAAGATAAGTGGTTGAGGCTCGTATATTGCCACAATTAGGCTGCTCATGGTCACTTGAGAGTTGCAGGATTGTGCGGGAACTGCATATCTCGCGGGATTGTGACAGGTGACCGTGATGGGCTATGACATGTAGGAGCCATGCTTTTGCTTTTTTGATCACGGTTTCTGAACATTCTTACATGTTGGGATCGGGAGGAGCGCTCGTCATGCTCCACTCCACACATTTTGATTTATATATCATGATTTATATATTATTTATATATCATTTTGATTTATATATCATGATTTATATATCATTTATATATCATTTTGATTTATATGTCATGATTTATATATCATTTATGTATCATTTTGATTTATATATCATGATTTATATATCATTTATACTATCGTGACTCGGCGCGCTCCGCACGCCTCACCACACGTCGTTTCAGAGGGGTAGGCATCTTTGACCATTTTGGTGTCTTTTGGGTCTTCATGGTGTTTTGGGTCTTCAGGGCCATTTGGGTCTTCAGGGTCTTTTTGATCCACTGGGCCTTTAAGGGTATTTTGGGTCTTTGAGGTGTTTTGGGTCTTCAGGGTCTTCAGGGTCTTTTGGGTCTTCAGGGTCTTTTGGGTCTTTTGGGTCTTCAGGGTCTTTTGGGTCTTTGGTGTCTTTAGAGGCTTTTGGGTCTGCCCGGTCTTCAGGGGATTTTTGGGTCTTCGGGGAAATTTTGGGTCTTCGGGGTGCTTTGTGTCTTCAAGGTGTTTTGGGTCTTCGTGGTGTTTTGGGTTTTCGGGGTGCTTCGGGTCTTTGGGGTGCTTCGGGTCTTCGGGGTGCTTTGGGTCTTCCGGGGGGATTTGGGTCCTCGGGGTGCTTTGGGTCTTCGGGGTGCTTTGGGTATTCGGGGTGCTTTGGGTCTTCGGGGTGTTTTGGGTCTTTGGGGTGTTTTGGGTCTTCGGGGTGCTTTGGGTCTTCGGGGTGTTTTGGGTCTTTGGGGTGTTTTGGGTCTTCGGGGTGTTTTGGGTCTTCGCGGTGTTTTGGGTCTTCGGGGTGTTTTGGGTCTTCGGGGTGTTTTGGGTCTTCGGGGTGTTTTTGTTCTTCGGGGTGTTTTGGGTCTTCGGGGTGTTTTTGTTCTTCGGGGTGTTTTGGTTCTTCGGGGTGTTTTGGGTCTTCGGGGTGTTTTGGGTCTTCGGGGTGCTTTGGGTCTTCGGGGTGCTTTGGGTCTTCGGGCTGCTTTGGGTCTTCGGGGTGTTTTGGGTCTTTGGGGTGTTTTGGGTCTTCGTTGTGTTTTGGATATTCGGGGTGTTTTTGGTCTTTGGGGTGTTTTGGGTCTTCGGGGTGTTTTTGTTCTTCGGGGTGTTTTTGTTCTTCGGGGTGTTTTGGGTCTTCGGGGTGTTTTGGGTCTTCGGGGTGTTTTGGGTCTTCGGGGTGCTTTGGGTCTTCGGGGTGCTTTGGGTCTTCGGGGTGCTTTGGGTCTTCGGGGTGCTTTGGGTCTTCGGGGTGCTTTGGGTCTTCGGGCTGCTTTGGGTCTTCGGGGTGTTTTGGGTCTTTGGGGTGTTTTGGGTCTTCGGGGTGCTTTGGGTCTTCAGGGTGCTTTGGGTCTTCGGGGTGCTTTGGGTCTTCGGGGTGCTTTGGGTCTTCGGGCTGCTTTGGGTCTTCGGGCTGCTTTGGGTCTTCGGGGTGTTTTGGGTCTTTGGGGTGTTTTGGGTCTTCGTTGTGTTTTGGGTTTTCGGGGTGTTTTGGGTCTTTGGGGTGTTTTGGGTCTTCGGGGTGTTTTGGGTCTTCGGGGTGTTTTTGTTCTTCGGGGTGTTTTGGGTCTTCGGGGTGTTTTGGGTCTTCGGGGTGTTTTGGGTCTTCGGGGTGCTTTGGGTCTTCTGGGTGCTTTGGGTCTTCGGGGTGCTTTGGGTCTTCGGGGTGCTTTGGGTCTTCGGGGTGCTTTGGGTCTTCGGGCTGCTTTGGGTCTTCAGGGTGTTTTGGGTCTTCGGGGTGTTTTGGGTCTTCGTTGTGTTTTGGGTCTTCGGGGTGTTTTGGGTCTTTGGGGTGTTTTGGGTCTTCGGGGTGTTTTGGGTCTTCGGGGTGTTTTGGGTCTTTGGGGTGTTTTGGGTCTTCGGGGTGTTTTGGGTCTTCGGGGTGTTTTGGGTCTTCGGGGTGTTTTGGGTCTTCGGGGTGTTTTCGGTCTTCGCGGTGTTTTGGGTCTTCGGGGTGTTTTGGGTCTTCGGGGTGTTTTGGGTCTTTGGGGTCTTTTGGGGTTTTGGGGTCTTTTGGGTTTTTGGGTATTCAGTGTCTTTTGAGCCTCAGGACCTTGAAGGGTATTTTGGGTCTTTGGGGTGTTTTGGGTCTTTGGGGTCTTTGGGGGCCTAAAGGGTATGCTGGGTCTTTGGGGGTCTTGGTGGTCTGAAGGGTCTTGGGGGAATTAAAGGGTCGTCAAAGGTCTGAGGGGTCTCAGCAGTCTTAACGCAATTAAGAGGGTTAATTAAGAGGGTGGTATTTTATTTATATGCAACGAAAACTTCTTCTTCTTCAAACATACATACATACATACATACATACATACATACATACATACATACATACCAAACCATATACGTTTGCTCTATTATAATAAAGATATCATTTTTATTTATATATCATGATTTATATATCATTTATATATCATTTTGATTTATATATCATGATTGATATATCATTTATATATCATTTTGATTGATATATCATTTATATATCATGATTTATATATCATTTATATGTCATTTTGATTCATATATCATGATTTATATATCATTTATATATCATTTTTATTTATGTTTCATGATTTATATATCATTTATATATCATTTTGATTTATATATCATGATTGATATATCATTTATATATCATTTTTATTTATGTTTCATGATTTATATATCATTTATATATCATTTTGATTTATATATCATGATTGATATATCATTTATATATCATTTTGATTTATATATCATGATTGATATATCATTTATATGTCATTTTGATTCATATGTCATGATTTATATATCATTTATATATCATTTTTATTTATGTTTCATGATTTATATATCATGATTGATATATCATTTATGTATCATTTTGATTTATATATCATGATTTATATATCATTTATATATCATTTTTATTTATGTTTCATGATTTATATATCATTTATATATCATTTTGATTTATATATCATGATTGATATATCATTTATATATCATTTTGATTTATATATCATGATTGATATATCATTTATGTATCATTTTGATTTATATATCATGATTTATATATCATTTATATATCATTTTTATTTATGTTTCATGATTTATATATCATTTATATATCATTTTGATTTATATATCATGATTGATATATCATTTATATATCATTTTGATTTATATATCATGATTGATATATCATTTATATGTCATTTTGATTCATATGTCATGATTTATATATCATTTATATATCATTTTTATTTATGTTTCATGATTTATATATCATTTATATATCATTTTGATTTATATATCATGATTGATATATCATTTATATATCATTTTGATTTATATATCATGATTGATATATCATTTATGTATCATTTTGATTTGTATATCATGATTTACCTATCATTTATGTATCATTTTGATTTTTTTTATCATGATTTACCTATCATTTATATATCATTTTTATTTATATATCATGATTTATATATCATTTAGATACCATTTTGATTTATATATCATTTATATATCATTTTGATTCATATATCATGATTGATATATCATTTATGTATCATTTTGATTTATATATATCATGATTTACCTATCATTTATATATCATTTTTATTTATATATCATGATTTATATATCATTTATATATCATTTTGATTTATGTCATGATTTATATATCATGATTGATATATCATTTATACATCATTTTGATTTATATATCATGATTTATATATCATTTATATATCATTTTGATTTATATATAATTTATACATCATTTATATATCATTTTTATTTATATATCATGATTTATATATCATTTATATATCATTTTTATTTATATATCATGACTTATATATCATGATTTATATATCATTTATATATCATTTTGATTTATGCCATGATTTATATATCATGATTGATATATCATTTATATATCATTTTGATTTATACATCATTTATATGTCATTTTTATTCATATATCATGATTTATATATCATTTACATATCATTTTGATTTATGTCATGATTTATACATCATGACTGATATATCATTTATACATCATTTTGATTTATATATAATTTATACATCATTTATATATCATTTTTATTTATATATCATGATTTATATATCATTTATATATCATTTATATATCATTTTGATTTATATATAATTTATACATCATTTATATATCATTTTGATTTATATATAATTTATACATCATTTATATATCATTTTGATTTATATATAATTTATACATCATTTATATATCATTTTGATTTATATATAATTTATACATCATTTATATATCATTTTGATTTATATATAATTTATACATCATTTATATATCATTTTTATTTATATATCATGATTTATATATCATTTATATATCATTTATATATCATTTTTATTTATATATCATGACTTATATATCATGATTTATATATCATTTATATATCATTTTGATTTATGTCATGATTTATATATCATGATTGATATATCATTTATATATCATTTTGATTTATACATCATTTATATGTCATTTTTATTCATATATCATGATTTATATATCATTTATATATCATTTTGATTTATGTCATGATTTATACATCATGACTGATATATCATTTATACATCATTTTGATTTATATATCATGATTTAGATATCATTTATATATCATTTTGATTTATATATCATTTATACATCATTTATATATCATTTTGATTTATATATCATGATTTATATATTATTCATATATCATTTTGATTTATATATCATATATATATATATATTGTTACAGACACGACTTTGATGTTATGGTGGGCCGAGCGGAATGGCCGCCGTGTCCGCACAAGTTACCCGATTATACTCGAACGTTGACTAAGTCGCGCTATGCTAAATCAATGATGGAAAAGACACAACGGCTGGATTAAAATGACACGACACCAAGGGTTCAGTTCTCAAGACCTCCGGAGGAGGTTATATTAGGGCGGAAGGTCAGATTACAACGACAAGAGGGACAGCATAGGAAGATAGGCACTTAGACACAGTCTTATCTAGCCCCGACAGACGACAGATAAACGGGACAAAACTGACTCACACGGGGATTGATGGCAAGGAGGGGCAGGTCTTCGATGGCTCAAGGTGCACCTTGGCTCAGGGGCAAAATCGACCCGGTCCAGTCCAAAGATGCGGGAGGTCTCACTCAGCGCTCGGAGGTGGTGACTTGTCTTCTCAAGCTGGGGGCGCATCTGACCTCACATCCGGTAAGTCGCTGCGCATATCCGGCGGGGAGTGACACGCCCTCGGCTCGTTAGCTCCGCCCCAGATGGAATCGGCCCGTTGCTTCTCATTGGGTGCGGGGGTTACCGGCTCCGCCCTTGACGAGGGGCCGACAGGCAGCCCCTTCGTGGTAACCCCGTCGGCGCACATGGGTAATGGCGGCTAACCGAGCCGGAGTGAGGACGCACACTCCCCGCGCCGCGCCGCCCCCATTTCCTCTGTTGTTGTAGTTGTAGTTGTTGTTGTTGTTGTTGTTGTTGTTGCATGGGGAAGATGGGAGGAGGTAAGGGGAGGTCCTAAACTCACTACTGGTGCCATACAATCACATTCTGGTGCAACGAAGAGTCAGAATTAATGGAAACGAGTCCTTAACTGACATAGACTAAGAATAACTAGCAAGATGTCCGAAAGTTGTCTACGTGAGATGCGGTGAACCTGGGTGCGACATTTAATGGGGGAAATAGGGGAAGGTCGGTTCTACAGAGTGTTATTTACAGGCAATGGGACTAGGGAATGGGGGATTGGGGATAGTTGGGGAGTATTGGGAAAATAGGGGAATATTTACAAGCGGATATGGAGGCCAAATGCCATATCCGCAACATTGCACCCTTCTCTACCCTCGGGGCGTCCCGACCCGATAAATTTTTACCTATTTTAGTGTGGCACTCAGATGTAGTTCCCTCTACTATTAACTCTACCCTGAGTGCGACAGTTTTACGGATATTCACAAATGAGTAAATATGTCCCCCTGCGACGTTGCACCCTTCTCCTCACAGAAACACGCCCACAGGATAACCGAATTGCGGAAAGAATTCTCAAACTAAACATACAGCCGGTAGGGAGCATTATTTACAAGACTACGCTGATATCTACACTACGATCCAGGACCTGTTTTTGGAGGAACACATGCAGATGTTATGCATAGAGAGAGCACGCATGCCAGCATCGATATACCAACCCACGAGTGCTCTGTGGCCTTACGGCCTTTAATAATGTGCAGAGCACCCCTTCCCAGCACCAAAAGCACCACCCCATCACACAGTCAGCACCATCCGGTGCACCAATAAAGTGTTTATAAATCACCGGTGGTGTCGCAGCCGGCCGATGTTCTGCCGCTGGTCTTGCCTTTGTGTGGTGCACTTGGCCTTCGTACTTCTTTCAAAAATAAAGAAAGGCGCCAACCGCGTCCATTTCTTTATTGTGGCCGTCAGGGGGCCAACTATAAGTGGTTCACCTGTATGGCATAGGTGCCACGTTGACCCATAGGTCCATCCACGGGTGGTGCTTGGCCGCAAAAGAACTGCGGTCCATTGTGGGTGGCCACCAACATTGCGGTCCATATGGTGTATCGATCCAGGCAGCAAGCAGCGAAAGTGCAGGCCCACAACTGCGTAGCCAGCACCTCTCTCTCCTCTCTCTCTACCCCAAAGCCAGATCCTCGGAGGTGGGAGACAAAAGAAGAAGACAAGTGAGTAAGGTGGTAAGGGCGCAAAAGTGCACGCAATATAAGATGATGCACACTGGGGGGCACATGGGAACCAGGTGAGACAGGTACGTTCCTACCGTACGCCCCCCCCCCACCAGGTAACCTACATGGCCCCTCCCTTACCCCTTACTGTATCCACAAAACACAACACTACCCATAAACATCTACTTTACAAATCAACAAACATCCCTACTGTCTTCCCCGTTCCTCCCATAAACCAAATTCGTCTTCTCTCCCTCCTAACCAATCAAATTTGCCATCTCCAACTCAACATCATAATTTGCCATTACCAATTCATCATCAGTCCCTCCTAGGGAGGGAGAGATGGAATCACCCCAATGTCTCATCCACGTCGTGATGCGTCTCACAAATCCAACAGCAGTTCTCCTTTCTGCAACACAAACAAAGAAAACACAGGTGTGGAGTCATCATCATCACCACAGGCAAGTGGCTGCGTATGGTGCGACAGGTTCATCAATCCTAACTATTTCCTAAATGACTTTAACAACTTTACACTACCCGGGGTCTTTCTCCGGCCAAACCATTGGCCCTCTTACACTATGGGTTCTAAAAACCAATTCCCATTGGCCAAACTGTGGTGCTTTTCAATTTGGGGTCTCACTCCCCCGATTCATCTCCCGGTGCCCTCGCACAATTTCTGGGCTGTGGCGTGTACCTCTCCCAGCGGGTCTACCCACCTGCACACCTCCACCACTGCAGTTGCCTCCGAGCTTACCTGCTCCTTACCCTAACCTAACTACCTGGGGAAGGCCCTCTGGCGCTCTCCCCACTCGGTGCCCTCTCTGGCACTGGGCTACCCGGGTCCATCCTCCGGATCCTCGGGCCCCATCCACAACTCTACCGGCTCCCAGAGCCCACCTGCGGCCTCACCTGGCCGACATCCTCACAGTGGTGGAGTGCCCAACCAACAACACACACTAACAGGCTACACGCCCAGCCATTTCCACAACACTAATGCACCCATCCACAATACCATTCTGCAACCGCACCACAAATGCCAATATCCAACCACAATTTACCTATACCCTCTACCTAACACTTACACTACCCGCCCCGGGTATTCGTGAAAGGGGTCCACTCTTCCCCCATCCACACCTTCGCACACCACTCCGTACCACTTACTCCAACTCTCTCCACACACCTGTACCTGCACACCTGTGCTCTCACACCTGGTGCCACCTGCACCCTTCTCTCCCCAAGCGCATTCGCGCTGATCCACAACACTCACTACTCACACACTGCTCCACACACCTGTCGAGTTGCACACCTGTGCAATCACACCTGTTCAATTCTCACACAGCATCATCTCATCTAACTACTCCCCTCTGAAACTTGCGCTTCCCAGTCGTCCCTTTAAACTATTGCGCTCCCACGTCATTATCATCCATACTAATCTACCTGCGTCCCCACTACAGGTATCAGTCACTAACTAAACTTAACGTCACCTAATGTCACCTTCTAGGGCCCTATCAATATAACCTAACCCACCCAGGCTAGTTTTCACTGCCATACACCCCCATAAGCTATTGCTCCTTTGCCCCCACCATATGGGAAGGGTGGCAAGGATGCCACCCTTACCCACCGGGCCCATCGCTCCTCAATCCCCCAGTCCTCTGGCACTAATAAGCCCCCTTTATTCAGAGGTACTGGGTCCCGCCTCGGCATCTAAAGCCGAGGCAATCCACGGGGGCGCCTGCTCGCCGGTGTAAGGCCTTCTAGTGTACCGGGGTCTGGCGGGGGGGTGTCTGGGGTCGGCTAACCCGCTCCCCCCTGGGCGGAGTTAAGGACCTCAACCACCGGGGGTCATCCCGGCGCGTGGCTCGACAGTGCCGCGCCAGGTGACCCGGACGGTTGCAAGTATAGCACCTCACCTGATAAGGTGCTTGCCTCCGGAATTCCAAATTTCCCCCCTGTAGGTCCGAATTGGATTACTCACTCGTGGTCCACCGCGGGCCACCTCCGGGGCCGCCTGCCATGGTCCAGGTCCCGCCAGGCGCTGGTCCACCAGCCTCCGGACCATGCCCGCCAAGTCAGGACCCACGTCGGGGGCGGGCCCCCTAAGGGGTCCGCCCTCCATCGGGGGTCCCACCTGGCGGACCACCATTGCGAGACGCTCGCCCCCCCGGGCCAGGGGCCTCGCTGCTTCCCAACGGGCCGCAGCGTCAGCCGCCTGGCTCAGAGTCTGCGGGCGCCACATGGCGAGCTGTTGCCGGAGCTCAATATCCGGGAGGGCCTGGATAAAATGGTCCAGCGCCAGGCTTTCCCGGGAATCCGCTGCCATGCTAGCATGTGCGATCCCCACTGCGCGGCGAATGTCGTGGGCAAGTTCCCCGATGGCTTCCTGGGGCTTGCGCTTTCGCAGCGCGAGCTGAGCTTTAACAAGCTCGCTCTGCTGTTCTATGCCAAATCGATTAATTAGGGCGTCGCGGAGGGCTGGCAGGGTGAGAGCACCCGCTGGTAATGCCGTCAGCACCTCCGCCGCCGCGCCGTGCAATGCGGCCACCAGGTGTACTCCACCTTCGTCCTCACCCCAACCGTTGCCCTTACACACACAGTCGAACTGCGCCAGGTACGCGCGTAGATCACTCTTGCCGTCATACGGCGCGAGTGGGACCTTGTGGGACCACCTCGTATGCGAGTCGTTGCCCGCCGGCCGGACCCCGTGCGTCGCCCCTTGCGGGGTCAGCGCGGGGCCGAACCGGCCGGGCCCCCACAGTACATTACCCCCAAGGGGCTCTCGTGCCTCCCCGGTCCCTCCAACAACTACCCCTGTTGGTGTCGATGCATGGGTCACACCTCCGCAACCCGCTACCCATTCCATACCACCACAACCTTGCTCACCCACACCTCGCACCTCTCGTTCCATACCCTCCGGACCAGCCATACACCTCACTCTTGGCCTCTCACGAACATCCGGGTCTATCTCGACCCCCAAGCTTATTAAATCACCTGGCGCATCATACGCACGACCATATTGGTCACCACTTACACCGGGTCCTCTTTCTCTTCGCTTCTCCTCCATCACCTGCGAATCCCTCATCCGGTTAATGAGCACATCATCACGATCCGAACACAGACTTTGGACCAATTCTTTTACCTCCTCTTTTATCTCTTTCTTATCCTCTCTCCGTCGCTTCTTAATTTCGCTCACCCCTTCTTCCACTTCTTCTAATTTCTGTTTCACCTCCTTCATCTCCTCGTGCGCCCCTTTTAGTTCTTCCTCTAACTCCACTTTATTTTTTTCTATGTGCTCCCGCACCTCCCGCTCTTTAACCTCCATCACCTCTACCACCTTGTTCATTTTTCTCGTCAAGTCCTCATGTACCGTCTGACACTCTTTTTTAATTACCCCTACGTCCTTTTTCATCTCTTTCTGCGTCGATTTTAACCCCTCTATTACCGCTGTGTTCTTCTTTACCTGTTCCCCCAACTCCTTTTGTCCCACTGTCAGTTGTTCTACTCCCAGCGTCAATTCCTCTATACCACCTTGCAATTTTACAGTCCCCTTTCTCACCTCCTTCTCCATGCGCTCCTTACAGTGCCTCACCTCCTCGCGCACTCCTCCGACCTCCTCACTCACCCCTCTTCTGATCTCCTCTCCCATCACTTGCATCTCCTGCCCAGATGCCACCCTCATCTGCTCCATTTCCTCCCTGTGAGCATCCAGTTTGGTTTCTACCCCCATTCTAACCCCCTCTATCTGCTGCCCCATTTGGTTAACTTCCCTTTCCGCTTGGTCCCTCATGTCCCTCAATTTGCCTTCCATCCTGTTTTCTAACCCCTCTAACCCATTTTTCACTCCCTCTATCTGATTCTCCTGGGCAGCCATTCTATTTTCTACCCCCATTAACCCATTTCTCACCTCTTTTATCCCGTTGTCTAACCCCTCAAAATTATTGTCTAACTTCCCAAATTTCTTGTCTAACTCCTCAAAATTATTGTCTAACTTCCCAATTTTCTTGTCTAACTCCTCAAAATTATTGTCCAACTTCCCAAATTTCTTGTCTAATCCCTTAAAATTATTGTCTAACCCCTCACCGGTACCCCTCGCTTCGTCCCTCATTACCCCCATTTGGCCCTCCAATCGCTCATTCTGAGCCTCCATCCGGTTCCCCATTTGTCCCATACTGCTTTTCAAACCTCTAATTTGGTCTCCCAATTGCTCACCCATTTGTTCCATAAGGGCCCTCATTTGCAGGAGGAAAAGGTTCGAATCCACCAGGGGCGCTGCCACGGTCGCGGGCGCGGTGACCAGCGAGGCGCCATTTTGCGCTCCCGCAACGTCGGGCACAACGACGCTATTTTGTGCGTCTGCTACCCTCACTGCTTCACTCTCCTCGCGTCCCTCAATTTGGTCCTGGACCGACCCTGCCTCACTCTCCTCTACCGGAACCCAGCTGTCATGATCCGCCATAGCGCGACTTTCAAAATTCGGGTTTTTATATTTGGTAAAACACAATCGAATTTCGTCGTTATAATTTCGAGCGCGGGAAACGCGCTCCGGATCGAATTCTACCTCCCAACACCAATTGTTACCCTAGTGGTACAATTGGTGTTCCAAAATTTGGGCCTAATAAATTTAGTCCCAGGTCCGAATCCCACTCCTGACACCAATTGTTACAGACACGACTTTGATGTTATGGTGGGCCGAGCGGAATGGCCGCCGTGTCCGCACAAGTTACCCGATTATACTCGAACGTTGACTAAGTCGCGCTATGCTAAATCAATGATGGAAAAGACACAACGGCTGGATTAAAATGACACGACACCAAGGGTTCAGTTCTCAAGACCTCCGGAGGAGGTTATATTAGGGCGGAAGGTCAGATTACAACGACAAGAGGGACAGCATAGGAAGATAGGCACTTAGACACAGTCTTATCTAGCCCCGACAGACGACAGATAAACGGGACAAAACTGACTCACACGGGGATTGATGGCAAGGAGGGGCAGGTCTTCGATGGCTCAAGGTGCACCTTGGCTCAGGGGCAAAATCGACCCGGTCCAGTCCAAAGATGCGGGAGGTCTCACTCAGCGCTCGGAGGTGGTGACTTGTCTTCTCAAGCTGGGGGCGCATCTGACCTCACATCCGGTAAGTCGCTGCGCATATCCGGCGGGGAGTGACACGCCCTCGGCTCGTTAGCTCCGCCCCAGATGGAATCGGCCCGTTGCTTCTCATTGGGTGCGGGGGTTACCGGCTCCGCCCTTGACAAGGGGCCAACAGGCAGCCCCTTCGTGGTAACCCCGTCGGCGCACATGGGTAATGGCGGCTAACCGAGCCGGAGTGAGGACGCACACTCCCCACGTCGCGCCGCCCCCATTTCCTCTGTTGTTGTAGTTGTAGTTGTTGTTGTTGTTGTTGTTGTTGTTGTTGCATGGGGAAGATGGGAGGAGGTAAGGGGAGGTCCTAAACTCACTACTGGTGCCATACAATCACATTCTGGTGCAACGAAGAGTCAGAATTAATGGAAACGAGTCCTTAACTGACATAGACTAAGAATAACTAGCAAGATGTCCGAAAGTTGTCTACGTGAGATGCGGTGAACCTGGGTGCGACATTTAATGGGGGAAATAGGGGAAGGTCGGTTCTACAGAGTGTTATTTACAGGCAATGGGACTAGGGAATGGGGGATTGGGGATAGTTGGGGAGTATTGGGGAAATAGGGGAATATTTACAAGCGGATATGGAGGCCAAATGCCATATCCACAACAATATATATATATATATATATATATATATATATATATATATATATATATATATATACATATATATATATATGTATCCCTGCGCATCGTAAGAGGCGACCAAGGGTTGGCGTCAGGAAGGGCATCCGGCCGTAAAAACATTGCCTCAAACAGGGAACCATGATTGTCATGGGGCCCGCAAGGCTAACCCCCGCTCTAGCGGGGAAAATGGCCTTAAAAACGACCATTCATTCATTCATTCATATATATATATGACATATAAAAGTTTTATATAAAATAGATATATATTTATAAAATAGTTTAGATATATATAAATATATATAGTTTAGATATTCAGATATAAATATAGTTTAGATATATATAGTTTAGATATTCAGAATCATTGGAATCTCCCGTGATGAAGCTATCTCCGAGGGCATTTCACTCACTCACCGCAGACAGGTAGGTGGTCTTTCTGTCTTCTACCGACTCCTCTCAGGCCTTGCTCCCCCAGCTCTCTCTGTGCTTTGTCACCCAAATATTCCAACAGGTCGCACAAGATCTGCCCGCAACCCTCTGATGGTTAAACTGCCGAAATCTCGGCTCTCTGCTCACCTTCACTCTTTCATTCCTCTTTTCTCCCGCCTCTGGAACAAACTCCCACACTCCCTTCAGTCCCACTTCTCCCTCAAGGTCTTTAAAACAGCTGTTCACCACCATCTCTTATCTTTCCCCATCCAAAACCTTGATCTTTTCTACCCCCACTAATTCACCCCAGATCCACCTTGTTTGAAATTCCAACTTCTTTCCTGGAAGTCCCGGCAGTGTCCATATGTTTTATACCTCTCCCACCCCCCCTCCTTCCCATGCCTCCCCCCCCCAAAGCCCTCTCCTTCCCACAGATCTCTCGATGTCCCTGCTCTCAGATGTTGTGTTTGTGTTCCTTCCCCTCTCACCCCATCTTGTCTACCGCTCCCCATGTTATATGTTTTATGTGTCGGTTTGTCTTTCTGTGTGATTAATGTGAGCTCTTTCACGAGCCTCGATCTTGTATCCAAAAAAAAGAAAAAAAAAAGAGCAAGAAAGTCGAGGAGGGTGGCAGTGAGACGAGGGGTGGTGGATAACATGCACAGGTTTGAGCTGGGAGGGGAGGTGGTTCCATCATTGGTAGAGGCCCCTGTGAAGAGTTTGGGAAGATGGTATACAGTGGAGTTGAATGATGTGGGAAGAGTGGAGGAGGTCAGAAACAAGCTTTTGAGAGGTTTGAAGAGGATTGATGGATGTGGTTTGCCAGGTAAGTTGAAGGTATGGTGTTTGAAGTTTGGATTGATGCCACGAGTATTGTGGCCATTGATGATGTATGATATTGCGATTGGGCATGTAGAGAGGATGGAGGTTGTGGTGAGCGGGTTTGTGAGGAGGTGGTTGGGAGTGCCACGCTGTTTGACGAACATTGGCTTTTATGGTCAGGGTGGAAAACTCCAGTTTCCCTTGACATCATTAACCGAGGAGTTTAAGGTGGTGAGGGTGCGGGAGTTCATGATGTTGCGGGATTCAAGTGATGCAGTGGTAAAGAATGCTCTCCCAGAGAAGAAGGGAAGTTGGAAGTGGAATGCAAGAGCAGAGGTGGACGAGATGGAGGAGCAGTTGCAACAGGAGGAGGTCATGGGGATGGTACAGCATGGGAAGCATGGCTTGGGGTGGATGGAGCATGAGCGATGGGGAAAGGCATGTGTGAAAGAGAGGAGGAAGATGGTTGAGAGGGAGGTGAGAAGAAAGGAAGAGGAGGGGAGATATGTGAAAGCAGTCGGTCAGGCACAGCAAGGTGCTTGGACTAAGTGGGAAGGTGTGCGGGTGAGGATATTGAAGTGGCAAGAGATTTGGAGGATGGAGCCAATATTGTTGAATTTCCTGTTGCAGGCAACGTATGATGTGCTTCCGTCACCAGTAAACTTGAGATTGTGGGGGTTGTTGCAGGAGGAGAGATGTTATTTGTGTGGAGGTGTGGGAACGGTGCAGCATGCACTGAGTGCATGCTCAGTAGCATTGGCAGCAGGAAGGTACAGGTGGCGACATGATCAGGTGCTGGCGGTGGTGGTGCAGATGGTGCATCTAGAGGTGCTGAGATCGAGAGAGAAGAGTGGAGAAGGAGACTGTTGGGGGAGAGGTGTGGTTTGTCAAAGAGGGCCAAGTGGTAAGAGGTGGAAAGAGGAGGAGGTGGAAAGCAAGAGGGCTGTCAGATGCTTGTGATTGGCAGGTGGTGGCAGACCTAAAGCCAGAATTGGTATTCCGAGAGGAGATTTGTGTGACGGTTGCGGCCTGACATTGTCATTTGGTCAAGTGCAACAAGACAGGTCATCTTAGGGGAGTTGTCGGTACCTTGGGAAGAGAACATGGAGGAGGTGCACAAGAGGAAGAGAGGAAAGTACAGTGAGCTGGAGGCAGAGTGCCGGGAGATGGGTTGGCGAGTTTCATGTCAGACATTTGAGGTGGGGTGTAGAGGGTATATTGGCAATTCCTTTTCTGCATTTCTTGCTGGGCTGGGAGTGTGTGGGACAGAAAGAAGGAGGATGTGTGACAAGGTGGCCCAGGTTGCCTTGAAAGGCTCATTTTGGATAGGGAGGAAGTTTATGGAGGCACGTCGAACAGTGTAGGTTGGTTGTCTGTTTTTTTTTTTTGTTTGTTTTTTTGTTACCATTATTATTTCTTATTTTGTGTATATGAGTGAGTTGGTGAGGGTGTGTGTTTTTGCATGAATTAATTTTTGCATGAGTGTGTGTTTTTGGGTGTTGAGTGGTGTATGATGTAAGGGTAGGTGGTTGGTTGGTTGGTGTTGTGGGTGTATGTGGGTGTATGTGTGTGTATGTGTGTGTATGGGTGTGTATGGGTGTGTATGAATGATCTCGTGTGTTTTGTTGGTGAGTGGTGAAGGGTATAAAGGTGGGTGTTTGAGTGTTCCACCATGTTTGTTTGGTGCTGTGGATTCTGGATGTGGAGGTGTTGTTGTTGTTGTTGTTGTTGTTGTTGTTGTTGTTGTTGTTCGCACTGGCTGGGGGTGGGGGTATGTACGCATCCAGGTGCAGTTGCATATGGATGTGTATGTGCCCCTGCTGGCCCACCTTAGCTGACCGTAGGTTGAAGGGCCGAAACGGGATGATGCTGAGGACCTCGACTGAGGACCCAGTCAGTGCGGCACACTTGTGACCAGGTGTGTTTTGCTTATTATTATTATTATTTTGATTTATGTATCATTTATATATCATTTTGATTTATATATCATGATTGCTATATCATTTATATATCATTTTGATTTATATATCATGATTTATATATCATTTATATATAATTTTGATTCATATATCATTTATATATCATTTTGATTTATATATCATGATTTATGTATCATTTATATACCATTTTTATTTATATATCATTTATATATCATTTATGTATCATTTTGATTTATATATCATTTATATATCATTTTGATTTATATATCATTTATATATCATTTTGATTTATATATCATTTATACATCATTTTGATTTATATATCATTTTGATTTATATATCATTTTGATTTATATATCATTTATATATCATTTATATATCATTTTGATTTATATATCATTTATATATCATTTATATATAATTTTGATTTATATATCATTTATATATCATTTTGATTTATATATCATTTATATACCATTTTGATTTATATATCATTTATATATCATTTTGATTTATATATCATTTATATACCATTTTGATTTATATATCATTTATATATCATTTTGATTTATATATCATTTATATATCATTTATATATCATTTTGATTTATATATCATTTATATATCATTTTGATTTATATATCATTTATATACCATTTTGATTTTTATATCATTTATATATCATTTTGATTTATATATCATTTATATATCATTTATATATCATTTATATATCATTTTGATTTATATATCATTTATATATCATTTTGATTTATATGTCATTTATATATCATTTTGATTTATATATCATTTATATACCATTTTGATTTATATATCATTTATATATCATTTTGATTTATATATCATGATTTATATATCATTTATATACCATTTTGATTTATATATCATTTTGATTTATATATCATTTATATATCATTTTGATTTATATATCATTTTGATTTATATATCATTTATATACCATTTTGATTTATATATCATTTATATACCATTTTGATTTATATATCATTTATATACCATTTTGATTTATATATCATTTTGATTTATATATCATTTATATACCATTTTGATTTATATATCATTTTGATTTATATATCATTTATATACCATTTTGATTTATATATCATTTATATACCATTTTGATTTATATATCATTTTGATTTATATATCATTTAAATATCATTTTGATTTATATATCATTTTGATTTATATATCATTTATATACCATTTTGATTTATATATCATTTATATACCATTTTGATTTATATATCTTTTATATACCATTTTGATTTATATATCATTTATATACCATTTTGATTTATATATCATTTTGATTTATATATCATTTATATACCATTTTGATTTATATATCATTTTGATTTATATATCATTTATATACCATTTTGATTTATATATCATTTATATATCATTTTGATTTATATATCATTTTGGTTTATATATCATTTTGATTTATATATCATTTATATATCATTTTGATTTATATATCATTTTGGTTTATATATCATTTTGATTTATATATCATTTATATATCATTTTGATTTATATATCATTTATATATCATTTTGATTTATATATCATTTATATATCATTTTGATTTATATATAATTTATATACCATTTTGATTTATATATCATTTATATATCATTTTGATTTATATATAATTTATATACCATTTTGATTTATATATCATTTTGATTTATATATCATTTATATACCATTTTGATTTATATATCATTTTGATTTATATATCATTTATATACCATTTTGATTTATATATCATTTTGATTTATATATCATTTATATACCATTTTGATTTATATATCATTTATATACCATTTTGATTTATATATCATTTTGATTTATATATCATTTAAATATCATTTTGATTTATATATCATTTTGATTTATATATCATTTATATACCATTTTGATTTATATATCATTTATATACCATTTTGATTTATATATCTTTTATATACCATTTTGATTTATATATCATTTATATACCATTTTGATTTATATATCATTTTGATTTATATATCATTTATATACCATTTTGATTTATATATCATTTTGATTTATATATCATTTATATACCATTTTGATTTATATATCATTTATATACCATTTTGGTTTATATATCATTTTGATTTATATATCATTTATATATCATTTTGATTTATATATCATTTATATATCATTTTGATTTATATATCATTTATATATCATTTTGATTTATATATAATTTATATACCATTTTGATTTATATATCATTTTGATTTATATATCATTTATATATCATTTTGATTTATATATCATGATTTATATATCATTTATATACCATTTTGATTTATATGTCATTTTGATTTATATATCATTTATATATCATTTTGATTTATATATCATTTATATATCATTTTGATTTATATATATAATATATATATATATAATCATTTTGATTGACTTCCGTTTCCGGTCCGGTCGTGAGAGGACGCTGGCGTCGCTTGCTCGCCGCTTCTCTGACTGGACCATTGTCCATGTCTTGCTTTCCTGGTGGTCGTGGTGGATTTTTGGCCATTGAGTCTTCCTCTGCGCGGTCCCGGCTCTGCTCTGCTGCTCCTGGCTTCGCCTGCTCGGCTCCTTCGCTATTTCCTCGGGCTCACTCTCGTGGGTTGTGCCGCCCATTGTTTGCGGCGGCGGTGGTGGCGGTTTGCCGCCGTGATCTTGATTAGCGGCGACGGTCGTTTGCCGCTGCATTTGCCGCTTTGCCTCCTCAACCTTGGCCTCGTGCTCGTCTCTTCGCTCCTGTCTGCCCTCTGCATGGTCCCGGCTCTGCTCCTGGCTTCACCTGCTCGGCTCCTTCGCTGTTTCCTCGGGCCCACTCCCGTGGGTTGTGTCGATTGTTTCGCCTCCTCACCCTTGGCCTCGTGCTCGCTTTGCCTTCGCTCCTGCTGGCATGGCTCTGCGGTACTCCGCCGCAAGGCTTCTCCTGCTTAAAACCCGCTCCACCCCATCATGCATCTCTGCAATCAAATCGAATGGACTCCTGCGTCGACCCAGGTACATTCACCGTGGCTCCGGTCGTAAGTTTGTTTATTTACAATCAGGTCACTCCATCCCCATCCTCTGGTCGGCTCAGCGCACTCCCACTCATCGTCCCAACACACCTGGTCACAACAACGCACAAAATCGCACCTCCTGTCTGCGAACCCTGGCCAAATCACCTGGATTCATACACGCCGTACAAAACAACATCAAGCTCACCCTGTTCAATACCCGGTCCCTCAACAACAAATGCCTCATCCTGAACGACTACATCCTGGAAAATAAACTGGACTTTCTCTGTCTCACTGAGACCTGGCAACAACCACTGGACTACTACACGCTCAACCTCACCACACCCAATGGATATTCTTACATCAATAAACCATGCTCGGAGGGCCGAGGTGGTGGAATTGCCGTTATTCACCGACAAGACATCAAGACCAACCTCATCTCCATCTCATCTGCTCCATCATTTGAACACCTGGCTTTTAAACTCTCTGGTCACACACAGTCAGTCATGGCTGTTGTCTACCGCCCTCCCAAACCACACCCATCATTCCTGTCTGACTTCTCCTACTTTCTGACCCAGCTATGTTCCCTCTCCCCCTCAATCCTCCTCCTTGGTGATTTCAATATCCACATGGACTCCACTGACTCCACGCAACCACTGACTTCACTGATTTACTCACCTGCTTTAACCTCACTCAACATGTCAACTTTCCTACCCATAACCGTGGTCACATTTTGGACCTTGTCTGCTCTACTGGACTAATTTTGCACCATCTCTCTGGCTCAGACCTCACTCTCTCTGACCACCTAGCCATCACTCTGACCATCAACATCCCCACCCCAGCACCAAGGCATTATCGCACTATCAACTTCCGTAAGCTAAACGCTCTTTCACCTGCCTCATTCTCATCGACCCTCTCTGAAAAAATGTCCACTTCTCCCTTCGTTGACCTCCACACCCCTTCTGACCTCACTGACTACTACAACCACACTCTCTCCTCCTGCCTTGACCAACTTGCGCCTATAAAAACCAAAACAGTTTCTTTCACCCATTCTGCTCCCTGGTTTACCCCTGAACTCCGCCTGATGAAAACTCGTGCTCGCCAACTTGAAAGACTCCGCAATAAAACAGGTCTCACAGTTCACTCCCAGGCCTACAAGGACCACATACAACACTATAAAGATGCCCTCTCCCGCGCCCGCTCCGCCTACTACTCTCAAATTATCCACTCTGGCTCCGGAAACCCAAAAGCACTCTTCTCTACAATAAACAATCTCCTCAGCCCCCTGAACACCACCACCCAGTCATTCACAATAGACAACTGCATCTCCTTCCTTTCATTCTTCCAACGCAAAATTGAAAACATCTACAACAGCTTGACCACCGCCGCACCCGCTCCCCCTCAAACCACCTGCCCCCCCCTTATCCTGCCATCCCCTGTCTCAATTCTCCCCAGTCTCCCCTACTGACCTCTCTGAACTCCTCATCGGAATGAAAACTGCCACCTGCACTCTTGACCCCATCCCCTCCAGCTTTGTCAAGGCCTCCCTTCCTGCTCTCTCTCCACTTATCATTGCAACAATAAACTCCTCCCTGTCTACAGGCATCGTCCCACCATCCCTCAAAATTGCTGCTGTTACCCCCATTCTGAAAAAACCTGGACTAAACCCTGACACCCTAAATAACTTCAGACCCATCTCCAACCTACCCTTTCTGTCAAAGGTTTTGGAACGCGCTGTAGCCACTCAACTCAAACATCACCTCTCTGCCAATAACCTGTATGAAACATTCCAATCCGGATTCCGCTCCAACCACAGTACTGAAACTGCTCTCCTCAAAATCACCAACGACCTTCTCCTCTCCTCTGACGCTGGCAACCTCAACATTCTCATCCTCCTCGACCTCAGCGCCGCCTTTGACACCATCGATCACACCATCCTCCTCACCCGACTTGAAACCACCTTTAACATTACCGGCACTGCCCTCTCTTGGATTAAATCATACCTCTCTGACAGACGTCAGTTCATCTCCATCAATAACTGCAAATCCCCCACTGCTCCCCTCCCCCAAGGTGTCCCCCAAGGTTCAGTTCTTGGCCCCCTCCTCTTCATCCTTTACCTGTCCCCCCTCGGTCACTTAATCCGCCGTCATGGTCTCCAATTCCACTGCTTCGCCGATGACATCCAGCTTTTTATCTCCACCAAGTCCATCTCCACCGCCACCCACTCTATCCTGACAAACTGCATCACTGAAATAAAATCCTGGCTTCAAATCAACTTCCTCAAACTTAACTGTGATAAATCTGAAATAATCATCATTGGCCCAAAGACGCTCACCAAGTCCACCCATAACTTTGCCCTCAACATCGACGGTTTCCCAGTATCCACCTCTCCTCACATCCGGAATCTTGGCATCATCTTTGACCAAACCCTCTCCTTCGACAAATACACTAAACAGATCACAAAGACAGCCTTCTTTAACCTGAAAAACATCACCCGTCTCCGTCCATCCCTCTCCTCCGTGGCTGCAGAAACCCTCATCCACGCCTTCATCACTTCCCGTCTGGACTACTGCAATAGCCTCCTTTATGGTTCACCCTCAACAATCACCAATAAACTCCAATACATTCAGAACTCCGCTGCCCGTCTACTCACCCATTCCCGGACCCGTGACCACATCACCCCCGTCCTTTACAAGCTTCACTGGCTCCCCATCTCCCAGAGAATCCAGTACAAAATCCTCCTCTTGACCTACAAAGCCCTCCATAACCTGGCCCCATCCTACCTGGCTGACCTCCTCTCCAGACACACTCCCACCCGCAACCTCCGCTCTGCTGGTACCAACCTCCTGACCCCCCCCATCCGGACCAAATTTAGATCCTGGGGGGACAGGGCCTTCTCCATCGCTGCTCCCACCCTCTGGAACTCGCTACCTCACACCATCAGAGACTCCTCCTCACTCACCACATTCAAAACATCACTCAAGACCCACCTGTTCAACACTGCATTCAACATTTAACCCACAGCATCTAACCCCTGACTATCTCCTCTCTTTCTCCCTCCTTTGTGCTTTGAATATTTCCCTATTGATTCTTCTTTTTTGCAATTGTCTTTATGTTTTGCTATGCATTATGTTTTGCACTCTGTCAAAGCGTCTTTGGGCTTCCTGAAAAGCGCTATATAAAATAAATGCATTATTATTATTATTATATATCATTTATATACCATTTTGATTTATATCTCATTTTGATTTATATATCATTTATATATCATTTTGATTTATATATCATGATTTATATATCATTTATATACCATTTTGATTTATATATCATTTTGATTTATATATCATTTATATATCATTTTGATTTATATATCATTTATATATCATTTTGATTTATATATCATTTATATACCATTTTGATTTATATATCATTTATATATCATTTTGATTTATATATCATTTATATATCATTTTGATTTATATATCATTTATATACCATTTTGATTTATATATCATTTATATATCATTTTGATTTATATATCATTTATATATCATTTTGATTTATATATCATTTATATACCATTTTGATTTATATATCATTTATATACCATTTTGATTTATATATCATTTTGATTTATATATCATTTATATATCATTTTGATTTATATATCATTTTGATTTATATATCATTTATATATCATTTTGATTTATATATCATTTTGATTTATATATCATTTATATATCATTTTGATTTATATATCATTTATATATCATTTTGATTTATATATCATTTATATATCATTTTGATTTATATATCATTTATATACCATTTTGATTTATATATCATTTATATATCATTTTGATTTATATATCATTTATATATCATTTTGATTTATATATCATTTATATATCATTTTGATTTATATATCATTTTGATTTATATATCATTAAAAGATCATTTTGATTTATATATCATTTATATATCATTTTGATTTATATATCATTTATATATCATTTTGATTTATATATCATTTATATACCATTTTGATTTATATATCATTTATATATCATTTTGATTTATATATCATTTATATATCATTTTGATTTATATATCATTTATATATCATTTTGATTTATATATCATTTTGATTTATATATCATTAAAAGATCATTTTGATTTATATATCATTTATATATCATTTTGATTTATATATCATTTATATACCATTTTGATTTATATATCATTTATATATCATTTTGATTTATATATCATTTATATATCATTTTGATTTATATATCATTTATATATCATTTTGATTTATATATCATTTTGATTTATATATCATTTATATATCATTTATATATCATTTTGATTTATATATCATTTATATATCATTTTGATTTATATATCATTTATATATCATTTTGATTTATATATCATTTATATATCATTTTGATTTATATATCATTTATATATCATTTTGATTTATATATCATTTATATACCATTTTGATTTATATGTCATTTATATATCATTTTGATTTATATATCATTTATATACCATTTTGATTTATATATCATTTTGATTTATATATCATTTATATATCATTTTGATTTATATATCATTTATATATCATTTTGATTTATATATCATTTATATATCATTTTGATTTATATATCATTTTGATTTATATATCATTTATATATCATTTTGATTTATATATCATTTATATATCATTTTGATTTATATATCATTTATATACCATTTTGATTTATATATCATTTATATATCATTTTGATTTATATATCATTTATTTATCATTTTGATTTATATATCATTTTGATTTATATATCATTTATATATCATTTTGATTTATATATCATTTATATACCATTTTGATTTATATATCATTTATATATCATTTTGATTTATATATCATTTATATATCATTTTGATTTATATATCATTTTGATTTATATATCATTTATATATCATTTTGATTTATATATCATTTATATACCATTTTGATTTATATATCATTTATATACCATTTTGATTTATATATCACTTATATACCATTTTGATTTATATATCACTTATATACCATTTTGATTTATATATCATTTATATACCATTTTGATTTATATATCATTTTGATTTATATATCACTTATATATCATTTTGATTTATATATCATTTATATATCATTTTGATTTATATATCATGATTTATATATCATTTATATCCCATTTTGATTTATATATCATTTATTTACCATTTTGATTTATATATCATTTTGATTTATATATCATTTTGATTTATATATCATTTATATACCATTTTGATTTATATATCATTTATATATCATTTTGATTTATATATCATTTATATATCATTTTGATTTATATATCATTTATATATCATTTTGATTTATATATCATTTTGATTTATATATCATTTATATATCATTTTGATTTATATATCATTTTGATTTATATATCATTTATATATCATTTTGATTTATATATCATTTATATATCATTTTGATTTATATATCATGATTTATATATCATTTATATACCATTTTGATTTATATATCATTTATATATCATTTTGATTTACATAGCATTTTGATTTATATATCATGATTTATATATCATTTATATATTATTTTGATTTATAAATCATTTACTGGTGTCTTCTGGGTTAAACTTCAACCGGGTACAAAAAGTACACCAGGGTAACAAGATGTGCTCCTTGCAGTCATTTTGAGATAACAAAATGAGCTTCTCACTTATAAAGCGTAAAAAAACAACTTTTGCCCAACCTAGGTACATCTTTAGTCAGCAGAAAGAGTTGAAAGTCCACTGTTTGCTAGAGGACAAAAGGATTTGTTTTTACAATGCCATTGTTATAAAGCACTGCCAAAGCCCAGCTCTTGTGCCTCTCAACTTGACAAACGGGAAAGAAAACTTAAAAATAATGGGGTGTCAAGAAAAGCAGATCAGTGATACGGTGCTGTGCACTGCGGCAGGCCAGATTATTTTTGAATAATCGTGTCCATCGGAAGAGGGCTTCGTGAGCAAGTCGTAAAGCAAAGTCAAAGCAGATAAGAATGTTCAAGCCAATTTGTTCATATATCGAGGAAAAGGTGGCTGATAACGAATACTATTGGGAAAACAAATATTCACAGCGTTAGTAAAGAAAGGAGAAAAAAAAATAGCAAAAGGCCGGTCAGATATGTAGGTATGATAAGAAATCAGCAAATAAATATCCAAAACTTTTAATGAGGATTTTGTCTGTTGCAAGCCTTCAAATGGCGTCCAGGAATTGTTACCTCCGCCGCCAAAGGTGGATGGAGGTTATGTTTTCACCCCTGTCTGTCTGTTTGTCCGTTTGTCTGTCTGTCCGTTTGTGAACAAAATAACTCAAAAAGTTGTGGACCGATTCGGACTAAATTTGGCAGAGATGTAGCGTATGCGACAAGGGCGATATGATTAGATTTTGGTGAAGATCCAGATTCGGATCCGGCTACTAGAATTTTAAAAGTGATTCTTCACCATTGGGTGATTGGACCAAAAACTATACATAGCAGGATATCTCAAAAAGTTATGGATGGATTTGGACCAAACTTGGTGGACCGGTTGGGTGTCTGACAATGACGATTCGATTCGATTTTGGTGAAGATCTGAATATGGATTCGGATATGAGAATTATTTATTTTTAAAGTGATTCTTCACCATTGAGTGACATGGCCAACCAGGCGGAGGTATGGTCTCTACTGAGTGCCGGTCTTGTTACCCTCGCCTGAGGAGAGGGTATTGCATTTGGGGCCGTTTGTTTGTTACTTGGCAATTTTTTTTTTCCAAGTATGTTGATCACTCCGGTTTGTGTGTGTGTTTGTTTGTGTGTGTGCTTGTCTGTCTGCTCACTTATACTTGCCTACAGGTCACAATTTGAAACCGATATTCACGAAACTTCACCAAATGGTAAAGTTCGTGGTCCGACAAAATCCTATATATTTGAGGTCAAAAGGTCAAAAGGTCAACAAAGGCCAAAGGTCAACCACTTTTTTCCAAATTTCTAAAATCCTCAATTTTAATCCCATTGACTTGAAATTTGAATAGGACTTACATATTGGCAAACTGAATTCAACCACCAACTATTTTTGAGTTTAGCATAGGGCAAAAGATCAACATAGGCCAAAGGTTAACAACAATTTCAAATTTCTAAAATCCTTAATTTTCATCCGATTCGCTTGAAATTTGAATGGGATTTACATATCAGTTAACTGAATTCAACCAACAACTATTTTTGAGATCAGCTTAGGCCAAAAGGTCAAAATAGGCCAAAGGTCAACCACTTTTTTCTAATTTCTAAAAGCCTCAATTTTCATCCAATTGACTTGAAATTTGAATCGGATTTCATATCGGCGAACTGAATACAACCACCAACTATTTGTGAGGTCAAAAGGATGCTCTACTGAGTGCCATTCTGCTTTGTTCTCTTTTGCCAAGTGTTGCTCTATGAGTGATTTTTCATTTGTCTGTCTGTCTGTTTGTCTCTGTTTGTTTGTCTGCACAGAATAAATATGATTTTCTCTGCAACCGTTGGACCGATTGACAGGAAATTTTCACAATATGTGCAACTCCACCTGTAGAATTTTAAAATTATAATTATGACGTCATATGTCTCGCGGTATGGCCGCCATCTTGTAAAAACTGAAAAAAATTGCACCTCTATATCTCCAAAAGCGCTGCATAGAAAAAATTGACACATGGCTCATTGTAAAGAGCTCTCCATGGGGAATAAAACATGTTATGATAGGTGTCTATTTGTTATGATAGGTGTCTAAACATGATGTCACATGATAGGTGTCTATCTGCGTTAATTAGGATGTTCGGTGCCTCAATTATGACGACATAATTCGACAAGTACAAAACATCCGATCAAGATGTAATTCTTGATCGTCAGAGGGATAAATTGG
This sequence comes from Myxine glutinosa, assembly GCF_964187855.1. Taxonomy (NCBI): domain Eukaryota; kingdom Metazoa; phylum Chordata; class Myxini; order Myxiniformes; family Myxinidae; genus Myxine; species Myxine glutinosa. The sequence goes on from NC_136261.1 coordinate 247,859,499, forward strand.
TGGAGAAAATAAAATGATGTCATCGGTCACGTGGTTCGGCCGCCATCTTGGAAAAACCGAAAAAAATTGCACCTCTATATCTCCAAAAGAGCTCCATAGAAAAAATAGAGACATGGTTCGTTGTAAAGAACTCTCCATGTGGAATAACATATCTTAATGATGATGTCATTGGTGCCTCCATTATGACGTCATACTTCTACAAGTACAAAACTTTATCCGATCAAGATGAAATTTCTTGAGCATCATCTCGGGATAAATTTGTGGAGAAAAAAATTAATAACGATGACGTCATTGGTCACGTGGTTCGGCCGCCATATTTGTTTTACTACAAAAGCCTTCAAAACCACTGAAAACACGTCCTGGCGAGGGTCTGCAATCTCTGATTGCTCTTTCTTGTTGATGTTGCAGCCGAGACGTCGCTATTGCTTACACGGAACCGTCACAGCAGATTTTGGCCATTGGGCGTACGTGGCGTGTGGCAGGTCGCACTGAGGCATGTTCCGCTGAATTGCCGTAGGGACTCCGGAGGACAATTTATGGCCGCGCAGCCAGTGAAACTGATAAACAATGGCATTGGCACAAAACGCTCGTTACAAGCTGTGAATTACTGTATGGGAGGGAAACAAAAAAAAAACGGAGGGAAATTAGTCCGGTTGTAACAAACACGGTTTGCCATAATGATGCGTCAAAGCGCTGCTCGAAGATATTATTTATTTTTCAAGAAAACAAACTTTCAACAATTATTATGTGTTTAGCTTCATTGTCTCTGTTGATACGAAGTTCTGTAACAATGTCATCGAAATTGGATGCGGGATGAGGTATTTGTTTTATTCAACGGTGGAGTTGTAGACATCATCTGCGCTGCAAATTAAAGTGTTCACGCCATTCCAGTGACACAATGGCGGAGTGTGAAATCGACCACGTGCGTGAAACAAAATAATCTACACAACATTCATTACGAAATACTGTAGACTGTCGTTAACAAAAACTGCCTTTGAAATATATTTTAAGATAAATGCAAAAAAAAAAACAATATAAAAACAACAACAAAAAAACAACAACAAAAACAACAACAAATTCAACACAGACATCAATCATTTTATTTCATAATTCATGTCGAGGAATATTTGTATTTTGAGGCAACTATATCACAAAATAAAATTTGTCTTGAGGAATTCTGCATAATTGAAAATAAAATATCATCATTAAAAAGTTAACTTGATATTAAGCGGGTATTAGGACTTAGTTTAAAGGATTTCATATTGACGGGTGAATATCAAATTGCGGTAGATTTTGTGTCCGAAGGACTAATCTTCCGTTTAAATGCTGTTACTGATAATATTGTCCTTATTTTTTGTTGTGTACAGGTTAATTAAACATTAGTTAACGATATGATGGTTGAAATTCACATCTGGGATTTAATTTTTTGTGTGAAAAAAAATTTCAAAGTCTGTGTACCTATGAAATATCTCTGTCCGAGACGAACATTTTCAGAAAGTTACATCATTTATCCGCAGTAAACAATGTGTTGAGAAAATATTAAGCCCCTGTTTCATCAAGTGATTTGTATTGTACAATGTGCTGACGAAATAAGCTAATTTGTGACCTCCTTATATTCATCACTGAACCGAAATGCACATGTCCCTGATTTGAAGTCCCCCCTGTTACCCTGTCCAATAAAGCCAGCCTGTGTCTGATTTTACCATATTTCATTAATGTGTCCAGTACAGTTTGCAGCATATAAGTTCTCATTTCCAGCATGGAAGAAAAAAGTTGAACAAAGAAGTGATTGAAGAAATTTTTTTCAATAATAAGTTGGTGAGTATTGCACGTCAAACAGAAATTGTCCACACTGTTATACATTCATCATTTATAAATATAAAACATTCGAAAACACTAATCACGCAACTATATTACAGAATAGTTCCTTGAGGCATGGGAGTGATGGGGCGATAATTTGGGAATTAATAATGGAATCAGTGAGATTTGTGTGCATGAAATGTCCCCGCTGTTACTGTCCTCTCTGTTACTTGATTTTCGGTAACGGGGGGGACCAAGCCTAACAGTGGGGACATAATTAAGGACCATGTCTGCAAATTGTCCAGTGAAAGTCAGAGCATGCACTTTGGTGCATCAAAGAAACAACTCAGCTTACACACTGGTGTGTATTATGTAGGTCCAAATGCAAACCCTGCACCAGTCTGCACAATCTCAGAAAACTTGTACCATGGTCCAGCAGCCATATGGGAGCACCTGAAGCCAAATCTCAACAGCTTGCAGGAGAAGCACGAAGTGGACACCATGCACTTCTTCAGTGATGGGCCCACGACCCAGTACAGGCAGAAATTAAATTTCTTTCTGTTCACCAAAGAACTGGCACAAAGGAAGGTTACTTTTGGTAAGCTATGGTGATCTCATAAATAACCATGTCAAATAATCTGTATACAATTTTAGCTGTCCTCAAACAGCACATGTACATATGATTTATTACAATCCATTCCATCTGACTATTTAGATTATGTTTTAGATGCTTGTACTACAGGGAGAGGAATTATGGATGACCCTTAACCAATCATTTCATCAATAATTTTTTGGAATGTTGTTTTACAGGGACATGGAATTTCCATGAGGCAGGCCATGGGAAGGGGGCACCTGATGGAGTTGGCGCAACTGTGAAACGAATGGCCGACAACCTGGTACAGAGAGGGAAAGATTGCCCAGATGCGGTGACAATGATTAATCTGTTAGAGGAGGCACACTGTCGCATTGAGCTGCACTTGGTAGACGTAAAGGATATTGACTCTGCAGTGACCAAATCAGCAAAACTGCACCTTCCGAGTGTCCCAGGCACAATGAAAATCCATCAAATCTTAACAACAAAACATGGATGCATACAGTTTCGAGATCTCAGTTGCTTGTGCACCAAAGGAGAAATATGTCTATGTTTTAAACCAAAAACATTCACTTTCCCGAACCACCTGCAATGTGCCATGGAAGATGATGTACCAGATCCTGAACCAGAGCGGATGCCAGATCCTGAATCAGAGAGTGTGCCAGATCCTGAATCAGAGAGTGTGCCAGATCCTGAATCAGAGAGTGTGCCAGATCCTGAATCAGAGAGTGTGCCAGATCCTGAATCAGAGAGTGTGCCAGATCCTGAATCAGAGAGTGTGCCAGATGGTGTGCTGAAGTCTTACTGATTCAACTGATATCTCACTACTTAACAAGTATGTTGTGGTGAGCTATGATGGTCGACCATATCCTGGAATTGTCATTGATGAAGACCATGAAGATCTTGAAGTGAAATGCATGCATAAAGTCGGCAAGAACAGATTTTTTTGGCTCATGTTGGATGATATATGTTGGTACAATAAGGATAACTTCATATGTGAAATACCACCACCGGAAAAAGTGACCCTCAGACATCTCCAAATCAATCCCTCAATTTGGCATGCAATTCAATGCCACTTCTCATGAAGAGTTCCATCAACTACAATAATGATTCTTGTCCACATTATGCATTTCATTTCTTTCTATTGTCATGTGGATCAATTTGTTGTCCCTTCTGTTACTGTTGGTCCCCACTGTTACTTGGTGTCCCCTCTGTTACTGCATGCAAAAATGGATATATTTCTGAACCTGCACTCATTTCTACCATTGCATCTGTTCTATTCCACTCCTGCAACTATACAAGTTTTGGATGTATTCACATAATTAAAACTGTTCTTGTATTTAAGGACCAAATTTTGAATATAGCTAGCACTGTGTGGTACAGACAGGATACGCTAGATATTAATTGCAATATTATACACCACCATCAATGATTATTACAACGAAAAGTTCCACATATGATAAGAGGACTTATTGCCTCATGTTTGTGCACAATTGTAGAAATGAGCAAGTATTTTAGTATAAGTTGCAATATCACCCTTGTCCGTAACAGAGGGGACAAAATGTATTGCGCATTGCTTCTTATTATCTCTGGCATTTAATAAATTTACTTCAAACAGTTTTCGCATGGGTATAGTGTTTCTTCTTAATCATTTTTGCATCATTATAAGAATTTTTTTTTCTTAATTTAACATTTTTTTTTTTTGGATTTTAAATATCCAAAATCTACCGCAATTTGATATTCACCTACGTGTTTTGATTTGTTTGCAAGGTCGAGGCTCGTGCAAAAGGAGGTGACCGAGGGTAGAAAGGCAATAAACTCACAACACACAAGGAAGAGAATGAAAGAAGAGGAAAAGAAAAGAAAGAGAGGAGGGGAAGACATAATACAGTAACCTTCGAGTAAAAGGGTTGTACACGACAGGATCTGCTAGGACGAACAACGGTGCCCGGCATTGCCCGGTGCTGTTCTAATCCTGTTGGCATTTTGAAGAAATCAAATGTTGTTTTCTTTCTATTTTTTTTGTGGGGACATAAAACACCTACAAACACCCACGAAGGAATGTGGTAGGGGATCATTTAATATTACCTTTCACTTAATGACGAAGGCTTAGGCACTACAAGAGTGATTTAAAAAACGTCCAACTTGTTTTCCAAATGTTTTAAACATTTTTTCTTTTTACCTAAAACACATCACCGACACTTACTGATGAACTTCTGAAAGTTTGACGAAGTGGTATCTCTGAGAAAAATGATGACACACACTGACAAAAACACACACACACACACAAAAACACAGACATAGGTAGACGTGCGCATGCACACACACACACACACACACACACACACACACACACACACACACACACACAAAGACAGCCACACACATACACACACACACACACACACACACACACACACACACACGGACACATACACACAGAGACACATACACAGAGAAAAAGACAGACACACACACATATGCAAACATACACACAAACACACAAATACATACACACAAACACATCCATCCATACATACACACACAGAAACACATACACACACACACAAACACACAGACAAAGACAGACACACATGCATATGCAAACATAGACACAAACACACAAATACACACATACACACATACACACCCATACACCCATACACACCCATACACACCCATACACATAAAAACACACACAAATACATGCACAAAAATACATGCACACACAAATACAAACACACACAAATACAAAACACAAACACACACGTATATATATATATATATATATATATATATATATAATATATACACACACATACACACACACACACACACACACACACACACACACACACACACACACACACACACACAAATACATAGACACCCATACACACCCATACACACAAAGACACACATACACACAAAACACACAGATACACACAGACAAAGACAGACACATACACAAACACACATAAATACATGCACACACAAATACATACACACACAAACACACACGCATACACACACACAAACATACACACACACACACACACACACACACACACACACACACACACACATACACACGGCTCTCTTATAGCATAGATTAATTGGGGAAGTGAGGATTGCAGGTGGGAATCGGGGGACGATGACATGCGATGGTGGTGCACCACTTGCATGAACCCCTGGAGAGAAAAGAATAGGTTTGAACTATCGCCAGAAGGCAGTTTAACAGATGTGAAGAGCAAGGAATGAAAAAGTTGAGTTTTGCAGTCAGCCTAGATTTTTGAAGTTTGTGCAATTTTATTTATTTTAGAAGCATAGATGGATTTATTTTAGAAATATTTTAGAAGATTTTTGAAAGATTAAGAGAGCAGATGGATAAATGTTGGAAAATAGAGGGGAGAAAACCGAGACACTACTGATCTGTCTGCGATGTGAGAGCAACAGAACTTGGATGATTCCAATAATTTTGAGTGTTTTGGATTTCACAGAAACTAGGAGAGAAAGATGTGATGCAGATGTCAGCAGTCTACGTCAACAAAGTATTTGAGAATTGATGGAAAGAATTTTGATTCTCTGCCAACAGAAATAACGTTGTGGACATTGTAGGTGTGCAATGACATAATCGGTGGCCAAAACTGTAATCGTTAACCAGTAAATTGGGGCTGTCACAATGTTTTGGTTCTAATAACTTGCCATGAAACAACTTGCCTTTTCCTCATGGAAGGCAAATCCAACTGAAGGCAATCTCAGTTCCTTCCACGAAGCTCGGAACAAGTGTGTGTCGACCCTCAGGAGAGCCAGGAAGAAACATCTCTCTACTCTCAAGACTGAACTCTCAAACCTGTCTCCCCTCTTCCAAATCCTGGTGGCAACTGGTCAAATCCGTTTCTGGTGTTTGTTCCCCCTCCATCCCCTCCCTTACCTCAAATGGCTACACAGTTGATACAAAGCCGAATGCCTCAACTCCGTGTTTGCCTCAAAATCTTGTGTCCTGAACCCATCTCTCTCCTTACCATCTAAGGTGTTCTCACCTTACCCAGTTGAACCCAACTGCTTCTGGACTCTGTGTCCTTCTCTCCTGACAAGATGAAGAAGTTTTTGTCAAACCTTGACTCTGATTCTGCAACTGGACCAGACGGCATCAGCCCACGGGTCCTAAAATCCTGCTCTTCCGCTCTATCTCACCCTCTCTCTGTTCTTTTCACCCTCTCTTTTGCTCAAGGTCATCTTCCAGCATTCTGGAAATCAGCAAACATTACTGCTTTACACAAAAAAGGTGCAAAAACAGATCCTTGCAACTACAGACCAATCAGCCTGCTTCCAATTATCAGCAAAGTCATGGAATCCATTATTGCTTCCAACATTAAATCCTTCCTCTTCTCCAATGGTTTGATTTCAGATCATCAATTTGGATTCAGTCTACTCTGGGCATGATGCTTCTGCTGTCGCAAAAATGGATGAAGGTCCTTAACGCTAAGCAGGAAATTAGAGCTGTCTCCCTCGACATATGTCCCTTCGATATGGTCTGGCACCCAGCTGTGCTCACCAAACTCTCCTCTTATGGCATCCATGGAAATCTCCACTCATGGCTCGCAGACTACCTCTCCTCTCATAGTCAATGTGTGGCCCTGAATGGAATTATCTCATTTCCTTTTGCTGTCCAGGCTGGAGTTCCCCAAGGTGGTGTTCTGGGCTCTTTGCATTTTCTAATCTTCATCAATGATCTCTCCAACTCCCTGGAAAATCCTCTTTATCTTTTTACTGATAACTCCACCTTCTGCTGTACCATCTCTCATCCCTCAGATCGGCAGGTTGCAGCCTTTTCACTCTCTGCAGACCTGGATAAAATCAAAGACTGGTCAAAAAAGTGGAACATGTCTTTCAATCCTGACAAATCCCACACTCTTACTATGTCTCTCCAAAAAGACCGACTGGAAAACCCTCCCATCTACTTTCTCAACAATCCTCTCCAAGAAGTTCTGTCACTCAAGCTTTTGGGTCTCACTATCTGCCATGATCGTTCCTGATAAAACCACATTTCCAAGCTGGCCTCCAAAGCTATTCGTCGACTGGGCATCCTCGTCGTGTGAAGTCCTTCCTTGGCACACCTGAGCTCCTCACCACATACAACGCTTTCATCCACAGCTCAATGGAATACTGCTCTCCCCTCTGGGCTGGTGCACCTACCTCACACCTAGCTCGGGCTTCACGCTGTAGAAATCAAGGTTTTTAGAATCATTGGAATCTCCTGCGATGAAGCTAACTCCGAGGGCCTTTCACTCTCTCATCGCAGGCAGGTTTGTGGTCTTTCTGTCTTCTACAGACTCCTCTCTGGTCTATTCCCGCTGCCCTCTCTGGGCTCTGTCCCCCAAATATTCCTACAGGTCGCACAAGATCTGTCAGCAACCCTCTTATGGTTAAACTGCAAAAATCAAGACTCTCTGCTCACCTTCAATCCTTTTTTTTCCCGCATCTGGAACAAACTCCCCCACTCCCTTCAATCCCACTCCTCCCTCCAGCTCTTCAAAACAGCTGTTCACCACAATCTCTTATCTTCCCCCATCCAAAAGCATAATATTTTCTACCCCGGTTAATCCACCCCAAATCTACCTCCTTCAAATTCCGTTTTCTTTCCTGAAAGTCCCTGTAGTGTCCACCTTGTTATCCCATGTACCCCACCCCAGCCCCTTCTCTTTCACAGATCTCCTTATGTCCCTGTTCTCTACTGTTGTTGTGCTTCCCTGTCTCTCCCCCTCTGTCTCCTGCTCCCTTTATTATATGTTGTATGTGTTAGCTGTTATAGGAGCCTCGGCTTACTATCCAAAAAAAGCCGAAGTACTGCTAAACTGCAGGCTCGTGTTCCGATTCATATTCTACAGTATTTTAATATATAAAACTCAATTACAACTCAGTATTTCCTGGATCATAGACTGACATTTGTAGACAGACAGAGTGAACCAGTTGAATAACCCCGCTTTGCGCTCCACGCACAGGTTGACGTCAACCACAGCCCCAACAACAGCGGCAACAACAGCAAAGATCCTCGTTTTTTCGTGTGTTTCACTTCACATTTTACATCCTCGTTGAGACTGACACGTAGATGTGCAATATGTTTGAAAAGTACAATATGCCGTCTTTTGATTAAACCCATAAGCGAAGCAATGGATAGGCACAGCTAGTATATGATTATATGACTGAATCAAATTAGCTGTTGAATTATTTAAAAAAACACTTCACTCCAAATGAATGATTCATCGAAGAGTTATTTTATATTTTTAATGAAAAATAAAGTTTGGACTTAAATCCAATTAACCAATGCTTTGAATTATCCAAACATGCCTTTTATGCACACAATACAGTAACTTGAGGATGAAACAAATTTTCATTAAAGCTATAACATTTTTCAAAAATATCATCACCAGTAAGACTGAATTTCAAATGAATCTGAAAATCAATATGTGTGTGTGGGTGTGTGTGGGTGTGGGTGTGCGTGTTATTTATATTATTGGTATAGCTCAAAAACATATCACTGGCAACTGTCATTGACACTTGCTTTGCATTACTTTCCCTTCCACAGTAATTATTTTCTCAAAGCTTTTGCATTCTATTTATCCCACTGTCTATATTGAAAGAACTGCCCAAGTACTTATGAAATATTTGGAAATCCATTCAGAATGACTTGTAGTTTACTATCTGCACTCAAATAATCATGCTTGCCTGCCGGGAGCCAAAGGTGGCTGTTCACCTGACTTGCAAATGATCTGGGGACGCGAATGTGTTTTTAGTGCACAATCTACTACCCAGACAACATCCACATTCTATATAGCAATCAATGTAATGTGGTGTCAATTGGCACCTCCAGGCAACCACTTGGTACCCACAGTGCAGGCAGAAATTTGTAACTTGTTCAGGGTGACCCTGATGTCTCGGCTACTCATTTGAAGGCCAATGTGGGATATTCAACGTCCATCAATGACAAGTGCTGGCAAAAGCTTAATCCGGATTAACGTCCATCGATGGACAGTGCACACATTGATCCATCACCCTGCATTTGAAACATTAGTGTGACAGTTTATAGTTGGGTCGGGATTTAAACCCAGGCTAGACAGCTCAACTTAGGTGAGTAAAGTTATTTCCAAGCTATCCTGCCAGCCCTACTCAAGAAAATAAGGAATTACTGAATCAGACAGGTACTTCAAAACCAAGCAGTGACCTCTCGGTTTAAATGACACAAGCAATCATCTTACAGAAAAATGGACTTTCTTACTCCAGAAGGCAATATATATGTTATAACAAAACTCCATTGCTCTCACTAACGTAATAAAGTATGAGACGTATCAAGCAGTTTGGGAACAAAGGCCATCTAGAGTTCAGATAAGCACTATCCAAAAACAGTGAAATCACACTCATGGACTCAAACACAAAGAATAAACAAAAAGGTTGTGACCTGGGTAAAAGTGCTTCGCCATTTTGACTTCATGAACACTTCCTCACAACAGAGGTGACTAAAACGTGATTAAAGGAAGCTGGGAAATCTCAAATAAAAGAGCAAGATGCTCTAATCTGAAAAGAATTCCAACAAATCATATGCACCATCTTTCATAATGTAATTAATGTCAACAAGAACCCTTTTGCAAAAGGCAGTCCATTCATCACTGTCGCCGCCATTTTCTGCCACCAATTAAATATCTTACAAAGAGTTAAAATTTGTGTTGCGTGGTTTTGAGGGATGTGCGTTGCAATGTTTTGAATAACATTTGGTGCGCAATAATGTTTCGTGCTACTTAGGCTCATGTATTGTTATGCAAACGTGTGAGCTGCAAAATAATGTATAAATTGAAGGCAAGAAGAAGAAGCAATTGATAAAATAATAACCACAAATAGTTGGATAGTCACTGGACTGTGAAGCAGTATTTCCCTGTGAGCGATTTGTTACCACGGCCTTGCTGAGATGGCTATGGTCACCTGATGGGAAAAGCAGGAATCGATTGAACTGCTAAATTGTTTGGGTTAAGCCCACTGATGGTTGAGTGGGTTTTGAACCCATTTGCTACATTTCTCACCTTGAGGGCAACAAACTCCAAACAAAATTGATTGCTATTCCCTGCTCTGTCTGGCATACCGTTCGTTCCTTATCTTGCATCTCAATTCTTGTTGCCCGTGCATTGTCTTAGAAGAGTTTATCTCAGACAACAGGATGGATTGGATCGATGAAGGAGAATATATGGAAAGCTGAGATAAGGGAAGAAGAATATACTTGTTTAGGTACTTGGTCATTTGCGGGCTCATGGAGATGAAGCGTCAACACTGGGATTTATTGAAAATAAGATACAAAGAGGAAAGTGAGGTCACAGTAATTACTGTTGAGTCTGAAATAATAATTTTAACTTCACTTTCTGATAATCTTCATGGATGTATGCAGATTTGACATTGGGTACTTGAATTGTTACAAAGTTGGCTTAATTGTTTCAGACCAGTCACTATATTTATATATATACAGTCACATGAAAAATTAAGTACACCCCATGTAAAGTTTTGACTTTTTCAACATATTTCAACATACAGCTATTTGATCTTCATTTGAACAATATTGAAAGATAAAGGTGATATAATATAACAAATATCATGAAATATTTATATTTTGTAGTTCATTGTTTAATTTAAATAAACATAAATGCAAATTTCGCATGTGGAAAAAGTAAGTACACCCTTGGTAAGTACACCCTTGGCTCTAATAGGTGGCATTGCCCCCTTTGGCAGAAACAACCTCAAGTAGGCATTTCTTAATACTGTGTACCAGTCACTGACATCGACTGGGAGAAATTTTTGCCCTCTCCTCCATGCAGAATTCTTCCAGCTGTGCGATGTTTGAGGGGTTTCTTCCATGCACAGCTCGTTTCAAATCTCCCCACAACATCTCGATGGGATTTAGATCCGGGCTTTGACTTGGCCATTCCAGAACCCTCCATTTATTTATTTTCAGCCATTCCTTGGTGGATTTACTGGTATGTTTAGGGTCATTGTCATGTTGCAAGGTCCACTTTCGGTTGAGCTTCAACTTTCCGACAGATGGCCTCACATTATCCTCAAGCACCCTCTGGTACAATGAAGAATTCATAGTGGATTCTATGATGGTGAGCTTCCCAGGCCTTGATGCAGCAAAGCTGCCCCAAACCATAATATTTCCACCACAATGCTTTACAGTTGGTATCAGGTTCTTGTGGTCAAATGCTGTCTTTGGTTTTCGCCAAACATGTCTTCTGGTACTGTGGCCAAATAGCTCTACCTTAGACTTATATGTCTAGAGCACCTTGTTCCAGAAGTGCTGGTCTTTGCCTCGGTGTTCATTGGCAAACTTTAGTCTTGCCCTGATGTTCTTTCTGGACAGCAAAGGTTTCCTCCTGGCACACCTCCCATGAAGATCAAATTTGTGCAGCCTCTTTCTAATGGTAGACTCGTGCACTTTGACATCAACAGTGGCAAGAGCTACCTGTAGGTCCCGTAATGACATTCTGGGGTTCTTAGAGACTTCTTTCAGCTCTTGCGGTCTGCTCTCGGGCTGAACTTGCTGGGGCGGCCTGGCTTGAACAAGTTGGCAGTTGTTTGGAATCTTCTCCACTTGTAGATGATCTTCCGGACAGTCGAATGATTGATTTCAAATTGTTTGGAGATCTTTTAAAATCCATTCCCAGACTGGTAGGCATCGATAACCTTCTTTCTGAAGGCCTCAGAGAGCTCTTTTGATCGAGACATGGTGATGCCGCACACTTCAACAACAAAGAGCAAACCAAACGAAATGTCTGAGGTTTAAATAAGACAGGTTCCTCCAAGATCCTCTCTAACGATGTTCTAATCATTTGCACCTGAGCTGGTGCACCTGATTCAAATTTTAGGTATTTGAAGTAGTGATAAATGTCGGGGTGTACTTACTTTTTCCACATGCGAAATTTGCATTTATGTTTATTTAAATTATACAATAGACTACAAAATGTAAATGTTTCATGATATTTGTTATATTATATCACCTTTATCTATCAATATTGTTGAAATGAAGATCAAATAGCTGTATGTTGAAATATGTTGAAAAAGTCAAAACTTTACATGGGGTGTACTAACTTTTTCACGTGACTGTGTATATATACAGACTTGGCATTTAATATGGATTTTTTTTTCTTCTTGATTTGGGTTTACTTTCTTAACTCAGTATATCAATCTGGTGAGTTTCTTTTACACTTTGGTGCTTTATTTGTGAAAAGAACCATGTCACTGTCTTTCGCAGCATAAAGTCAACAACAGGATTATATCACAGGTGGCGTGGCAAAATGTACGGACAGGTGCATTTGATGATTGGCTTCACAGTCGGGTATACAAGGGTTGTTTCGTTCTGTATTAGTGGAAAACAACTGCTGCACGTCTCCAAAAGTTATTGCCGCTTCCTCTGGAGATGGTCCGTCAACTCGACAATGCTGTTTGTCATGGAGTGGTGGCTTTACGAAATTACGGCATGAAACAGCGTGCTATTGCTTGGCAATATGGCATCACTCAAGGTCAAGTGTCAAAGATCCTGAAACGAAATGCTCAGAGCGGTGTCCCTACTCCAATACCGAGGCCAGGACGTCCCCGCAGAACCACAAGGAGGGATGATCGCCAGCTGCACCGGTTAGTCCGCAATGTCCGCATCAAGTCAGCTAACAGGCTTAGGGCTGAGTGGCAGCAACTGACAAATGTGCCTGTATCCAGAAGGCTAGTCAACCAACGACTGGTTCAAGCAGGCTATCGTGCCAGGCGTCCCCTGAGAAAGCCACGCCTGACCAGACAACACTGCCAACGCCGATTGCAGTGGGCCAGAGAGCACCATCAATGGCAGCCAGGACACTGTAATCACGTGATCTTCAGTGACGAGTCTATATTTCTGGTCTATCGTCAAGATGGCCGCGTCCGAGTGCGCAGACAAGTGCATGAAGCCTCCAACAAAGATTGTATAGTGCCAAGAGTCCAAGCTGGAGGTGGTGGGGTGACCGTTTGGGCTGCTTTTCATGCAGGGGGCCAAACTGACCTGGTTGTTCTGAATGGAAGCCTGAACCAGTTCAAGTACAGGGCCATTCTGGAAGAAACATTGCTTCCATTTGGGCGTGCAGCTTTTCGAGGAAACTTTGTCTTCCAAGATGACAATGCACGGCCTCATCGTGCTCGCATGATCCAACACTTTCTTGCTGACCATGGGGTAGAGCATATGGAGTGGCCTGCCATGTCCCCGGATATGTATCCGATAGAGAACTTGTGGGCAGAATTAACGCGTCAAATCGACCACTTGGACCAGCAGCCTGCCTCTGTGCGTGAATTGCAGCAGGCTATTGTCACTGCATGGCAAGCGATTCCTGTCCAAACCATGGCAAATCTCGTGAACAACATGCCTTAACGTGTACGTGCTCTCCTGAATGCTTGTGGGGGTTACACGAAGTACTGAACTGTAATTTTACTGTCCGTAATCCCAGTCGTAATTTAGCTTTTGTTTTTGTTTAAAAAAAAATATGGCTAATGTGCAAAATAAAGAGATACTTCTGGAAAACGTACAGAAGTTTAACACAGTACTGTCCATGAATTGAGTTCGATATCAGTTTACATCACTTTCAAGGATCAATTTATTTGTTTCGAAATGTCAAATGTGGTTTTTCTTTCTTTTAAAGGTCACATTAACAAAATCTAGAATAGTTTCAACATAATTCCAATGAACTTTTGGTTCTAAGACATCTTGAAAAGTAAGTTAACCCCCACAAAAAAAATATTCCATATTAAATGCCAAGTCTGTATATATATATATATATATATATATATATATATATATATATATATATATATATATATATACATACATACATTATATATATCTGGCCACTCTGCCATAAAGCCCAGATCGGTGGAGTGTTGCAGTGATGGCTGTCCTTCTGGAAGTTTCACCCATCTCCACACAGGATCTCTGGAGCTCAGCCAGAGTGACCATCGGGTTCTTGGTCACCTCTCATACCAAGCCCTTCTCCCCCGATTACTCAGTTTGGCCTGGCGGCCAGCTCTTGGAAAAGTCCCAGTTGTTCCAAACTTCTTCCATTTAAGAATTATGGAGGCCACTGTGCTCTTGTGAACCTTTAATGCAGCAGAGATTTTTTTGTCGGCTTCCCCGGATCTGTGCCTCAACACAATCCTGTCTCTGAGCTCTGCAGGCAGTTCCTTCGATCTCATGGCTTGGTTTTTGCTCTGATATGCATTGTCAGCTGTGAGACCTTATATAGACAGGTGTGTGCCTTTCCAAATCATGTCCAATCAATTGAATTTACCACAGGTGGACTCCAATCAAGGTGTAGAAACACCTCAAAGATGATCAAGAGAAATGGGAGGCACCTGAGCAAAATTTCAAGTTTCATAGCAAAGGGTATGAATACTTATGTCAATGTGATATTTCAGTTTTTTCTTTTTAATAAATTTGCAAAACTTTCTAAAATCCTGTTTTCTTTTTGTCATTATGGGGTATTGAGTGTCGATCGATGAGGGGAAAAAATGAATTTAAACGATTTCAGCATGAGGCTGCAACATAACAAAATGTGAAAAAAGTGAAGGGGTCTGAATACTTTCTGAATGCACTGTATATATATATGTATAAATATATATATATATATATATATATATATATATATATATATATATAAATATATATATATACATATATATATACACATATATATATATATACACATGTGTGTATAAATGTATATATATATATACGTGTATATATATATATATATATATATATATATATTTTTTTTAATATTGTTACGTTTGTGGGGGTAGGGATGAAATATCTTAGGAAAGTCAGGATTGTATAAATTAGAATCGACCGTATGCCACGAAGAAGAAGAAGAATCTCGATGGATTAAGCAGGCTGTGCAGGTAAGAGCGTTTGCATATCTCCATAAGGAGGGTGGTTTTGTGCTAGTTAAATGGGGCTTATGGTTGATAATCTTCAGTGTGTAACGCCTCCTGTACTTTTTCCCTTTGTTCTTAGAAAATTCAGCTGGCCAGTAAATGAGATCCATGCGCCCACAATGCCATCAAGGCTAATAAAAAAAACCCAGCAAATTTGCCGACCGTGCTAGTAAAACCCCGCCTCACGCCGTTAACGTCATCCGAATATTTTCGAGAGATTAGACTCCACCCTCCGACGACTCGTGACGGAGAGGCCACGCCTCGACCTTGTTCATTGGGAGTCAAGCAAGGCTGTGAGGCCCCGCCCTGAAGACGTTGATTGGTCAAGAGGACGAGATAAGGTGATGGGACCTGAGGATTGGTAGAGTTACGTCAGCAAGTGTCCGTCTCTCTGTTCGTGCTTTTTCTTCTGGCCCTTGCTTCATGGTGGACGGTCACAGTTTTCCAGTCTCTCTTTTTGCCCTGGTTTTGTGGTGTATTGTCGCATTTTATATCGCTCTCCCTGTGTGTTTGACGGAGGCGGCTCGGCTTTAGGCAGTGCACTAGCCTTTAGGTGAGGCGAGGCTAGCGAGGCGAGTTAGCCATTAGACGAGGCCAGTGTTCGGAGCCGGTGGTTTATGATGATCTGAGGAGGAAGGATTTTGGCCGCCACTCCGCAGGTTGGTAGCTGCTACGGGTGCGACTGTGCGCCATCTTGTGCGGTTCCCGCCCTGTGACTCAGGGACCTGCTTGACAACCACCAGGCTTTTGAGGGCCGATTGAGGACGCTAGGCTGAGTACCGGCTAATGCACCACACAAACACATTTTCTATCATTTGTTTTCCCTTGTCGTGTCTCTGTGTCTGTATGGAGGGTCCCTCACTTAGAATATAGTTCTTACCTCACCTTTCATTTTTATGGTACCACATTCATTCTCATTAGGTCATTTGTTGTTGACTTTTAATTTATTGTCCTGTTCGTTTTTGTGTTTGTGGGTCAAGGGATAACCCCGTGTCAGCTGTCTGATCAGGTATGGCTTCGGGCACTTTGTGTTTGAGGAAACCCCAAAGGAAGAAATCACAGGGTGTTAAATCACAAGACCGCGGAGGCTGTTCAACTGGACCACGATGGCCAATCCATTTGTCTGTAAAGTTCAAATCAAGGGCCTGGCAGCATAATGAGCAGGCGCACCATCATGCATGAACCACATTTGGCCATCTGAGTGGAAATACATGCTGCTCCAGCATTAGAAGGTAATTTGCAGCATTCACATTTTCTTCAAAAAATATTGGTCCAACAATGCCTCCAGAAGAAATGCCTGCCCAGACGGACACACTAGCTTGATACTAGATGTTGTGCACAACAGTAAATCGTAGGTTGTCTTCTGCCCATGTCATGCTGTTATGACGATTCACAGAACAAGATAAATTAAACTTGGATTCATCTGACCACAAGATCCTGTTCTGGAAATCATTATCCATATCCATTAACCCAAGCAATGTCTCACATGCACCTGTAAAAATCATCCTCAGATAGCTGGTGAATTAATCTGGGTATGTATGATTTCGCATTAAGGTCTTTTAGTATTTTTCGAATCGATGATCGGCTGACGTTGGTGACGTTTGATAAACGACGAGTTGATAATGGTGTGTTACTGTCGAGTTGTTGTTAAATGACTGCTCTGCTTTCCTCAGTTCGAACAGTACGAGGCCTACCTGGTGACTGTTTTGGAAGAATGCTGCCGGTTTCATCAAATTGCTTGTTTATTCTGCCGATAGTTCTTGTGTCAATTGCGTTGGTGCCACATTCTTTGACAAGTTGTCTGTGAACTTCAGCCGAATTTCCAGATACAGAATACAAGCGCACAGTGTGAATTTTCTGTCTCACGATATCCTCCGTCATATTAGGGCGTCTAATTCACAATGAACTGAACTAATGCAAAGACAAACGCGTGCAACACAGGAAGCGAAGCATACCCCGATCCATACCATGTGATGCACCTCACCCTGTTGCGTATCACGTGATGTCTGTGCTTGTTGAAGCGGTCACATCCATTTACGAGTAATCATGTTTTGTTATGCACCAAAGAAAATTGTATTTTTGTTTTGCACCAAACGAAATACAAAAAATAAATAAATAAAGAACAATAATAAACTTAGTTGTGCCCAGGGTTTTTGGACCACCCTGTATCTATCTATAATTCCAGTAATCTCTGTGTGTGTGTATGTGTGTATGTCTGTGTGTTTGTCTGTGACCGCTGTTTCTCGACAACCATGGGTCCGATATACTTGAAACTTGCCAGGTATATTGCTGGGGACCCGAGGATGTGCCTTTTCAAGGTTTCATATTAATCGGACAAGTAGTTACCGAGCTATGTCCAAAAAACGATTCAACCAATCAGAGAGCAGCGAGCTATCACGTGTGCCGAACGTGCCGAACAGACTCTGCCTCGGACGGCACATTTGAGAGTGTATTCATTTATTTCACGTTGGCAAACTATGTTGGCGTTAAACTATGTTTTAAAACTAATTAAAACTAATTTGCGATTCTTTCGCTTTCCTGCGCGTTTGTGCACGCTATGGCGATTTCTTTACCAAACTCCGCAAGCCGTTCGCTTTGGACCAAACCATTTCATGTAAATAGAGGGGGGGGGGATTGTCACCGTACTCACAAGCCGTTCGCTTTGGACCAAACCATTTCATGTAAATAGAGGGGGGGGGTTGTCACCGGTACTCGCAAGCCGTTCGCTTTGGACCAAACCATTTTCATGTAATTAGAGGGGGGGGGGTGATTTAGGGGAGAGAGTTATAGTGGTCGGGCATGGCCCTGAGTGTATTGTCTGTTGTTAGTTGTGGTAGTTGTGTGTTGTTAAGAGTAGTAGTTATAGAGTAGTGAGTATAGATAGTTCTTGTAGTTTAGTGATAGTTATAGTCTATTATATATATATAATAATATATATATAATAATCATTATATATATAATAATATATATATATATATATAATATATATATATATATATAATAATATATATATATAATAATATAATAATAATAATAATAATATATATATATATATATAATATATATATAATAATAATATATAATAATATATATATAATAATATATATAATAATATGTATATATATATATATATAATAATATATATAATAATAATAATAATATATAATAATAATAATAATATATATAATAATAATAATAATATATATATATATATATATATTTATATATATATATATATATAAATATATATATATATATATATATATTGTATCATGTGATTGACTTCTTTCTGTTGGTACTTTCATTTCTCATCGTTGTTGTGTTTATCATTTCATATATGCAGAGTGGATCATTTCAATTTGAAGTGCATGCAAAAAGTTGTCATTTTGGGTCATTATTTTTCCAGATTGCATTGCTCATAACATGTTATCCATCTTTGTAGCTTTTCAGGTACCCAGCAGTATAATATCCGCACACACATAGTTACATCGTCAACAAAATGCATTGGCTGCCCAGGAAAGTTATTAGACTCAAAAACATGCCATTGCCATTCATCTGTGACATTTGGTTTGTCACTTTCCAACTAAAATAGATTTATCATGACAAAAGATGCAAAGAAGGGATGCAGGAAGAGTAGTAGTGATGGATGAGGAACAGGGATTTTTGAGAGGAGGGAGGATGGAGGCAGTGATAAAACAGAATTCATTGTGGAGGAAAGAAGGGCATATGCTAGAGGGAATGGAGCACAGGTAAAAGTTGAAAGGAAGTAAGGTGTGAGACAGTCAAATTGCCTGTGAGTCTGACATTAAAGTGTGGGGAGGGAGATTTGGTCAGAAAGATAAATGGGGATAGAGAAAATTGTTGGAAAGCTGTTGGAAAGTCTTGGGAGTTTGAGCATGGTGCATGAGACAGGGGCACACTGAGAAACGATAAACGGACAAACAACAACACAGGTCGTGGTCGTAGTTCATATGCATCACGTGGCTACGCATTAGCATCAGTTGTCGGAGTGATGCGACAGTTGCACTGAAGCAGTGGCCCCCTGTAAGTTAGAGCAGGAATTTCGAATTTGTTGAGGATGCCGGCCTGCACACCCATTGATGAATTGCCCTGTCTGTGAAACACCAGGATGACAAATACTTTAAGCCTGGACCAATATCTGAACCCATGCTGGACAGCTTGGAAGGCAGTAGTAATTTCTGGATACCTTTGGTGAGCATGGGTACCTCTAGATTATCCTGCCAGGACTCCAGCACAGTTGATTTGAGGAGTAAAAAAGAATCCAAAATGAAATAATCTGTTCTGTAAAGATGTCCTTGTCTTTTGGCGTAATCTATTCAGAATCCTGCGAACAACCTGTTCGGCTGGTGGTCTTCTATCATGTTTCATGTGGCCTTGCACCCTGACCTCTTTCAGAAACCCATCCCTAGCCCAGTGATGGCTAATCATGCAAGGAGGCACCAACCGTGCACTTCTTACCAACCTCTCCAAGTCCAGGCTTGTTGTTCACCTCCACTTTGTGTCTCCTGCTTTTCTCTACTGACGTTTCCTTTTCCTTGTGTTCCCATCTGAGCACATATATCATGATGCTAGAACCCCATGGTTCGCGTGTGATATCAAAGGGGAAACACAAGGGGGAGAGGGAGGTAAGTTCTTCCCTTTGCCCATTACTCTCCCTCCTATCGATATTCTCCCCGAACCCACCAATCCCCAGAAAAATGTTCATGGCTCTACATCTCATCAGCAATGGAACAAAGGGGGAGAAATTGCCTCGGGGAAACTTTTATTAAGTGCTTCGATCACAACATTTTCAAGATAGAATCGTTGCACTAATTTAGTTTCCATTAGACTGTAAGTGTGTCTGGTAGCGGATAGCCGAGAGATACACACACTCTCCTCTAAACTCTCTAGCCTGGGTTTGAATCTCGACTCAGCTATAAATTGTCATCCTAGTGTTTCGCAGATTCATCAATGTGTGTGCCGTCCCTCGGATGGACAATAAACGGGGCATCCCATCTGCCGGCATTACTTGGTGAACATTAAAGATCCCACGATGTCCTTCGCGAAGATGAGGTGAGTTATCACCAGCACCCAGTACGAATTACATGGTCGGTGGCATAATGTTTGGAGTGTCCACTCTTCATCTGGAAGGTCGACGGTTTGAACCCCGGTTAAGTCATACCATAGACTTTTAAAATGCTACGTGCCGCTTACTTGCTTCATGCTTCGCTTTTAAAAGAATGGACTATAGGTTGGTACTTCTAGAGCAGGCTTTGATAGGCCATAATGGTCTAATCCTGCATTGAAGTTCCTTGTAAGCGTAAGGGAACATATATTTATTATTATTCCTGTCCTAACGATACCACAGGGAAGCTTGGTGTTGGCTTTTAGCGGTTAGGGTGCTGGCTTGGGATCCTTGGATCCTGAATTCGAAACCCGGTCGATCGCTGAATTAACGCGAGGGGGTTGACTCAGCCTGTCATCCTTCCGAGGTCGGAAAATTGAGTACCAGCTTTCTGGGATGAATGATCTCTGTGTGTACCCCGATTTAGAATAGGTACACTGCACATCGTGAGAGGAAACTGAGGGTTGGTGTCAGGAAGGGCATCCGGCCATAAAAACATCGCCTCAAACAGGGAACCATGATTGTCATGGGGCCCGCAAGGCTAACCCCCGCTCTTGCGGGGAAAATGGCCTTAAAACGATCATTCATTCATTCATTTCATTTGACTATACCACAGGGATGGTGGTGGAAAACCTCCCAGTGTAATCCTTGCCATGAGGCTGCTTTGGCAGTACCAAACCTGCTTTCAGGCTAAGACTGTAAATGGGGTTATATCAATGAATCACATTGGGTATAGTCCGTGTAGAGTGGGTGTGATGTACCAGTGGCAAAGGCGAAAGCAGGTATGCTCCGAAATCGTGTGCGCCCATTTTGGCTGGGGGCATCGCACTGCACGAGCGCACGTACGACCCCGCATGGACACTGCACCGAAACAGGGGTCTCGGGCGTGCGCTTCTCCACCAAGCCCGAGTCCACGGCAAAACGAGCCAGGGCGATGACCGCGTGCCCACACATCGTGCTGTAACCCTCGCAGTGCATGAAGAGGACGGCCAGGTCAGCCTCGGAAGGGTCGTCCGGTGGAACCAGCAACGCGCCGTACATGCCGGCATGACCGCGGGGCTCCAACATGAGTGCACGCCGCAGCCGGTCGAGTCCTGGCTCGGTGACCATAGTGTGCCGCTTGGACAGCAGATCTTTCCCTGGTATGGGCGGAAACCCGTGCAACACGATCCGGAGAGGCTCTCCGCCAGTATGCATGTCCACAACCGTGATCCTTGGGCCATTTCGTGGCAAGAGCTCTTCGGGAACCGGGATGATCTTCCCTAAGACTTCCATTGCGCGAGCACTATGGATCTGCTCCGGTGGATATTCGGCAAAATAAGTTCATAACCCTTCATCCGGAAAGAAATCTTTGGAAGCTCCCAAACTCATAAAACACCCTCTAGGGGTAATAGCCAGAGTAGCAGACAAAGTACAGTCTCGTTGTCTTTCATGTAACTTAAGTACTCTAAATCTAAGCCTTTCTTCCTCGTGTCAATGGATAGATCATCGTAGCAGAGAATAGAGCAGCAACGGGCACAACGAAGGGGACAGTGCATATTGGGAGCCTCGTTCACCAGACCTCACCCCGTGCAATTTCTTCTTGTGGGGCTTTCTTAAGGGCAAGATTTACACAACTCAACCAGCGAATATTCAAGGCCTGAAAGAATGGATTTAAGCAGCTTTTGGAGAAATTACAGTCAGAATGCGATTGAAAATGGTCTTGGAGTATCTTGGAGTATCGCGAAAAGATGCTTGAAAAATGATGGAAATCACGTAGAAATTCATAACTAATGTTGTACACTTCTGAATTCAATCAAATTTTTTACCACAAAAATTTGAAATATGTACCTGTGTCCTGTAAATATTTTGGTCGATTTCGTTTCTTAGCAACAGAATTACAGGGGTTCAAACCCGCGAATAAATAAATGGCCCACCCCGACAATAAAATTACTTTCTGTACCTCCTATTTCTCTAATAAGTATATAATCTTACACCTATGCAATATCGGCCTCCGCCGACGAAGTCTCCGGACACATTATGTTTTCAGGTTGTACATGCCTGTCGCCGGACGCAACTTGAGAACTGCTGAAGTGATCTAATTCAAACTTAGTACAGACATGTACAATGATGTGAAGATAAACTGATTAGATTTTGGGGTCAATAGGCCAGAGGTCCCGTTAGGTAAAAATTACGTTACTGAGCCAACTTGTGAACCAACAGGTACATATCATGATTCGAAGTATAAAACTTTTATTGTTCATCGTAGGTTTCACCAAACCTATCCTCTTGAGTAAGATATGTTGTAGGTGTCAGATGGAAACATCAACTTTTTTATTCCAGTTTCTAAGAATGTAAGAATGAAATCTTATTATAATAGAGCAAATATATATGCTTATGTATGTATATTTGTGACCAAAACGTCTTCTTCTTCTTCTTAAAATTAAAATAACACCAAAAAACACAGTCCATTAACTCTTAAGTATGTACTGTTGAAATATACCTTTTGACCCTACAGACTGCTGAGACTCCTCAGTAATTTGACGACCCTTTAAGTCCCCCAAGACCCTTTAGACCACCAAGACCCCCAAAGAACCAAAATACCCTTAAATATGCTAAAGACCCTTAAAGACCCCAAGACACAAAATACTCTTAAAGACCCAGAGGATCCAAAACACCCTGAAGACCCAAAGCACACGTAAAGACCCTAAAGACCCAAAATACGACAAAGACCGAAAAGACCCCGAAGATCCGTAAGACCCAGAAGACCAAAAAGACCTTGAAAACCCTTAAATACCCCAAAGACCAAAAGACACTAAAGACCCCAAACACCCAAAAAGAACCCGAAGACCCAAAATACCATGAAGACCGAAAAGACACCGAAGACCCCAAAATACCACCGTGAGAGAAAAACTAAATAATATGACTGTTAATTGATGTTTCTTAATTAGAAGATGATGCATGCATGACCATATATAGGCTTGTGTGATTTGCAATGCATCATGGATAATGTGTTTAAACTTTGTTTGTGTGGTCTATGGAAAATAATGCAGAAGTTAAAAGATTCCTAATGAGATGTCTTGTCTTGTGAGCGAAGACCACACACTTAGGACTACTGAGTTTGTGGTTTTCACTGTCAGGGTTGAGTGAGCTTTGCCTGATAAAAGTAACTTCCTCTATTTTCATTTCATCCATATAAGAAAGCATTTGACAATGTGTATTTCAGAGTGTTCCATGGTTCGAGTACTGTGTGTTGCTCCCTGTTTGCAAACGCGAATTAAATGTTGATGAACTGATTCAACCATCTTTTTGATTGGTCTGACTTTTTTTTTTGTTTTTTGTATACTGAATCGAGGCTCGTGAAAGAGCTAACATTTACTTCACAAACAAATCAACCAGACAAACAAAATATATAAAAAGAGGGAGCGGAAAACAAGATGGGGAGAAAAGGGGAAGCACACAAACACAACATTTGAGAGCAGGGAGATGTGTGGAAGGGAGAGGGCTTGGGGGGAGGAGGCGTGGGAAGGGGGGGGGGGAGAGGGAGAAGTATAAAACACAAGGACACCAAGGACTTCCAGGACAGAAGTTGGTATTTCAAAAAAGTGGAATTGGGGTGAAATTAGCGGGGGTAGAAAAGATCAAGGTTTTGGATGGGGGAAGATAAGAGATGGTGGTGAACAGCTGTTTTAAAGACCTGGAGGGTGGAGTGGGATTGAAGAGAGTGAGGAAGTTTGTTCCAGAGGCAGGAGAAAAGAGGAATGAAGGAGTGAAGGTGAGCAGAGAGTCTTGATTTTGGCAGTTTGACCATAAGAGGGTTGCAGGCAGATCTTGTGCGACCTGTAGGAATATTTGCGGGACAGAGCCCAGAGAGAGCTGGGGGGGGGCAAGGCCAGAGAGGAGTTGGTAGAAGACGGAAAGACCACCAACCTGCCTGCGGTGAGTGAGTGAGAGGCCCTTGGAGTTAGCTTCATCGCGGGAGATTCCAATGATTCTGAATGCTTTGGTTTCAACAGCGTGAAGACGAGCTAGGTGTGAGGCAGGGAAGAGCACCAGCCCAGAGGGGGTAGAGCAGTATTCCATTGAGCTGCGGATGAAAGCCTTGTATGTGGTGAGGAACTCAGGTGTGCCAAGGAAGGACTTCGCACGACGGAGGATGCCCAGTCAGCGACTGGCTTTGGAGGCCAGATTTGATATGTGGTTTTCCCAGGAAAGATCATGGCAGATAGTGAGACCCAAAAGCTTGAGTGACAGAACTTCTTGGAGAGGATTATTCAGAAAGTGGATGGGAGGGTTGTCCAGTCGGTCTTTTCGGAGAGACATCGTAAGAGTGTGAGATTTGTCAGGATTGAAAGACATGTTCCACTTGTTTGCCCAGTCTGTGATTTTGTCCAGGTCTGCAGAGAGTGAGGAGGCTGCAGACTGCCGATCTGAGGGATGAAGAATGGAGCGACAGAGAGTAGAGTCATCAGCAAAGAGATACAGAGGATTTTCAAGAGAGTCAGAGAGATCATTGATGAAGACCAGAAAAAGCACAGGGCCCAGAACACTGCCTTGTGGAACTCCAGCCTGAACAGGAAGAGGAGATGAGAGAAACCCATTCAGGGCCACACGTTGACTACGACTAGAGAGGAAGTCCGCCAGCCATGCGTGGAGATTTCCATGGACACCAAAAGAGGAGAGTTTGGTGAGCAGAGCGGGGTGCCAGACCGTATCGAAGGCACGTGATATGTCAAGGGAGACTGCTCTAATTTCCTGTTTGGCATTGAGGACCTCTATCCATTGTTGAGAAAGCAGAAGCATCATGTCCAGAGTAGAGTGTCCAGGTCTGAAACCAAATTGATGATCAGAGATCAAGCCATTGGAGAAGAGGAAAGATTTCATATCTGAAGCAATGATGGATTCCATGACTTTGCTGATAATTGGGAGAAGGCTGATTGGTCTGTAGTTGCTGGGATCTGTTTTTGCACCTTTTTTGTGCAAAGCGGTGATGTTGGCAGATTTCCAAGCAGATGGAAGATGACTTGATTGGTGTTCAAGTTTTTCGACCACACCACGAAGACCAAAAAGACGCAGAAGACCCAGAAGACCCATGTAATCGTGTTTCAATAGCATGCAATTAATAGACGTACTCTCTGTAATTATTAACAGATGTACTCATGTTTCAATAGCATCTTATTATAATAGAGCAAACGTATATGGTTCGCTATGTATGTATGTATGTATGTATGTATGTATGTATACACGCGACGAAAACGTCTTCTTCTTCTTCAAATAAAATTACCACCCTCTTAATTAACCCTCTTAATTGCGATAAGACTGCTGAGACCCCTCAGACCTTTGATGACCCTTTAATTCCCCCAAGACCCTTCAGACCACCAAGACCCCTGAAGACCCAAAATACCCCAAAGACCCAAAATACCCTTCAAGGCCCTGAGGCTCAAAAAGACCCTGAATACCTGAAGACCCTAAATACCCGAAGACCCTGAATACCCGAAGACCCTGAATACCCGAAGACTCCGAATACCCGAAGACCCCGAATGCCCAAAACATCCCGAATGCCCAAAACACCCCGAATGCCCAAAACACCCCGAAGGCCCAAAACACCCCGAAGACCCAAAACACCCCGAAGACCCAAAACACCCCACAGGCCAAAAACACCCCGAAGGCCCAAAACACCCCGAAGGCCCAAAACACCCGAAGACCCAAAACACCCCGAAGACCCAAAACACCCCGAAGGCCCAAAACAACCCAAAGGCCCAAAACAACCCAAAGGCCCAAAACAACCCGAAGGCCCAAAACACCCCGAAGGCCCAAAACACCCCGAAGGCCCAAAACACCACGAAGGCCCAAAACACCCCGAAGGCCCAAAACACCCCGAAGGCCCAAAACATCCCGAAGACCCAAAACACCCCGAAGACCAAAAACACCCCGAAGGCCCAAAACACCCCGAAGGCCCAAAACATCCCGAAGGCCCAAAACACCCCGAAGGCCAAAACACCCCGAAGACCCAAAACACTCCAAAGACCCAAAACACCCTGAAGACCCAAAACACACTGAAGACCCAAAAGACCCCGAAGACCAAAAATACCCAGAAGACCCAAAAAGACCCAAAGACCCTTAAGACCCAAAAGCCTCTGAAAACACCAAAGACCCAAAAGACCCTGAAGACAGAACTCTCTTACTCTCTCAGAGAGGACAGAGAGGACAGAACTTACTCAGAGAGTCTACTCTCTTACTCAGAGAGGACAGAACTCTCTTATCTGTCTCCCTCTTCCAAATCCTGGTGGCATCTGGTCAAATCTGTTTCTGGTGTTTGTTCCCCCTCCATCCCCTCCCTCACCTCAAACGGCCACACGGCTGACTCCGCACGTGAAAAAGCTAAATGCCTCAACTCTGTGTTTGCCTCTAAATCTTGTGTCCCAAACCCATCCGTCTCTGTACCCACCATACCCAGTCGTACCCAGCTGCTCCTGGACTCTGTGTCCTTTCCTCCTGACAAGGTGGAAAAGTTTCTGTCAACCCTCGACTCTGATTCTGCAACTGGACCTGACGGCATCAGCCCACGGGTCCTAAAATCCTGTTCTTCCGCTCTTTCACTCCCTCTCTCTGTTCTCTTCACCCTCTCTTTTGCTTAAGGTCATCTGCCATCTGCTTGGAAATCTGCCAACATCACCACTTTGCACAAAAAAGGTGCAAAAACAGATCCCAGCAACTACAGACCAATCAGCCTTCTCCCAATTATCAGCAAAGTCATGGAATCCATCATTACTTCAGATATGAAATCTTTCCTCTTCTCCAATGGCTTGATCTCTGATCATCAATTTGGTTTCAGACCTGGTCACTCTACTCTGGACATGCTGCTTCTGCTTTCTCAACAATGGATGGAGGTCCTCAATGCCAAACAGGAAATTAGAGCTGTCTCCCTTGACATATCACGTGCCTTCGATACGGTCTGGCACCCCGCTCTGCTCACCAAACTCTCCTCTTTTGGTATCCATGGAAATCTCCACGTATGGCTGGCGGACGTCCTCTCTAGTTGTAGTCAACGTGTGGCCCTGAATGGGTTTCTCTCATCTCCTCCTCCTGTTCAGGCTGGAGTTCCCCAAGGCAGTGTTCTAGGCCCTGTGCCTTTTCTGGTCTTCACCAATGATCTCTCTGACTCTCTTGAAAATCCTCTCTATCTCTTTGCTGATGACTCTACTCTCTGTCGATCCATTCTTCATCCCTCAGATCAGCAGTCTGCAACCTCCTCACTCTCTGCAGACCTGGACAAAATCACAGACTGGGCAAACAAGTGGAACATGTCTTTCAATCCTGACAAATCTCACACTCTTACGATGTCTCTCCGAAAAGACCGACTGGACAACCCTCCCATCCACTTTCTGAATAATCCTCTCCAAGAAGTTCTGTCACTCAAGCTTTTGGGTCTCACTATCTGCCATGATCTTTCCTGGGAAAACCACATTTCAAATCTGGCCTCCAAAGCCAGTCGCCGCCTGGGCATCCTCCGTCGTGTGAAGTCCTTCCTTGGCACACCTGAGCTCCTCACCACATACAAGGTTTTCATCCGCAGCTCAATGGAATACTGCTCTCCCCTCTGGGCTGGTGCTCCTGCCTCACACCTAGCTCGTCTTCACGCTGTTGAAACCAAAGCATTCAGAATCATTGGAATCTCCCGCGATGAAGCTAACTCCAAGGGCCTTTCACTCACTCACCTTAGGCAGGTTGGTGGTCTTTCCGTCTTCTACCGACTCCTCTCTGGCCTTGCCCTCCCAGCTCTCTCTGGGCTCTGTCCCGCAAATATTACTACAGGTCGCACAAGATCTGCCTGCAACCCTCTTATGGTTAAACTGCCAAAATCAAGACTCTCTGCTCACCTTCACTCCTTCATTCCTCTTTTCTCCTGCCTCTGCAACAAACTCCCTCACTCTCTTCAATCCCACTCCACCCTCCAGGTCTTTAAAACAGCTGTTCACCACCATCTCTTATCTTCCCCCATCCAAAACCTTGATCTTTTCTACCCCCGCTAATTTCACCCCAATTCCACTTTTTTGAAATACCAACTTCTGTCCTGGAAGTCCTTGGTGTCCTCGTGTTTTATACTTCTCCCACCCCCCCCCCCCCTTCCCACTCCTCCTCCCCCCAAGCCCTCTCCCTCCCACACATCTCCCTGCTTTCAAATGTTGTGTGCTCTCAAGTGTTTGTGTGCTTCCCCTTCTCTCCCCATCTTGTCTTCCGCTCCCTCTTTTTATATATTTTGTTTGTCTGGTTGATTTGTTTGTGAAGTAAATGTCAGCTCTTTCATGAGCCTCGATTCAGTATACAAAAAAAAAGAAAAGAAAAAAAAAGACCCAAAACACCTCAAAGACCCAAAATACCCTTAAAGGCCCAGAGGATCCAAAAGACCCTGAAGACCCAAATGGTCCTGAAGACTCAAAACACCATGAAACCCAAAAGACACCGAAATGGTCAATGATGCCTACCCCTCTGAAACGACGTGTGGCGAGGCGCGCGGAGCTTGCCGAGTCACGCTAGTGTAATCAATGGACATACTGTACTCATATTCCAATCGTATTTATTTAAAAGATGTACTCAGTCAGGGTTCAATGGTATGTAATTAATATACGTACTCATGTTTCAAAAGCATGTAATTAATAGATGTACGCAGTGTAATTAATATGCGTACTCACGGTTCAATAGCATGTATTTAATAGATGTACGCAGTGTCATTAATATACGTACTCATTTTTCAATAGATGTATGCAGTGTAATTAAAACACTTACTCACATTTCAATAGAATGTAGTTAATAGATGTACGCAGTGTAATTAAAATACTTACTCACGTTTCAATAGCATGTAATTAATAGATGTACGCAGTGTAATTAAAATATGTACTCACGTTTCAAGAGCATGTAATTAATAGACCTGCTGTACTCAAATTCCAATAGTATGTATTTAATAGACGTACTCAGTCA
The DNA here is from genome assembly GCF_964187855.1 of Myxine glutinosa. Classification (NCBI taxonomy): domain Eukaryota; kingdom Metazoa; phylum Chordata; class Myxini; order Myxiniformes; family Myxinidae; genus Myxine; species Myxine glutinosa. The sequence continues at coordinate 247,888,964 of NC_136261.1, forward strand.
GGTTTCAATGGTATGTAATTAATAGATGGTACTCACGTTTCAATAGCATGTAATTATTAGACGTGCTGAACTCAAATTCCAATAGTATGTATTTAATAGACGTACTCAGTCAGGTTTCAATAGTATGTAATTAATAGACGTATTAAAGATTCAATGATATACTGTGTGTATATATATATATATATATATATATATATATATATATATATATATATATATATATATATATATATATATATGTACATATATATATATATGTATATATATATATACTGTATATATATATATATATATATATATATATATATATATATATATATATATATATATATATATATATATACATATATATATATATATATATACATATATATATATATATATATATATATATATAAATTATTAAAATGGAGCAAACGTATGTGGTTATGTATGTATATTTGTGACAAAAACGTCTTCTTCTTCTTCAAATTTTCTTTAACAAATTGCATCATGTTGTTTATATATTTAAAGCTAACCTAAGAAACACATTCGTGACTTACCCGTATTCATCAGCGGCACTTATTTTGTTACTTTGACTTGATTAATCGAGATCGAGATCGTGATATGGGCAAAATAAAATATATGACGTAAAAACTCAGCCGGAAGTCTAAGGGAGGTGGTGTATTGGGAGCATATTTGCTCTGTGAGGCTGGAAGTTCAACTTTCCCATCCAGTTTTTGATAAATTTGTATTGACCTTCCCTTCCAGCTCTAACTGATAATTTAAAACAAGAAGACGTCATGCGGAGCACGATACTTGCAAAATCCGCCCCCCCCCCCACCCCCAAAAAGTTTTCCATTGTTACAGCAAATTGTCCATTTCGTGAAAATTAAAATTTACGATCTTGATCAAAGCTCTGGTCAACAGGATGAAAAGTGACGATTTTTCAGATGAAAAAAATGATTTTAGAAGTTTGACCTTGAGTTGACCTTTGACCTTTTGACCTCAAAAATAGTTGGTTTCCCAATTCAGTGAGGAAATATGCAAATGCTGTTCGATTTTAAAGTCAATGTGGATGAAAATTGGATGAAATGGATGAAAGTGGATGAAATTTGATGGGTTTTCAGATGAAAATTTATGATTTTGGAAGTTTGACCTACAGTTGACCTTTGACCTTTTGACCTCAAATAGTAGGTTTTCATATTTAGTGACACAATGTGCAAATGCTGTTCAATTTTCAAGGCAATCGGATGAAAATCGACGGTTTTTCAGATGAAAAGTACGTACTCGTATTTTGGAAGTTTGACCTTGAGTTGACCTTTGACCTTTTGACCTCAAAAATAGTTAATTTTCCAATTTAGTGAGTCAATATACAAATGCTATTCAATTTTCAAGTCAATCGGATATAAAATGGCGATTTTAGAAATTTGACCTCCAGATGATCTTTGATCTCAAAATCAATAGGCTTCTCAATTGGGACGACCTTTACAACTTGGTGAAGTTTCGTGACGATCCGTTTAGAATTGTGACCTGTAGGCCGGTGACAAACAGACAAACAAACAGACAGACAGACAGAACCACAAACGCAACCGACCAATATACTTGAAAAATCTTAGATTTTGCAAGTAATAAATATTTATTTGTACTCGGTTCCTTTTTATTTGTACGTGTTGGGTTCTGATTTCTGATTTACAGTATATATTCAATTAGAACACCAAATATGTTTGGCCGACCTCCCCCACCATACCGCCCAGCACCATGCACCCCATCCCCCCTCCACCATTCCCCCACGACCCCCAATACACCATCACCACCATTAACCCCCACCCACCATTCCTGCCATCCCCAACTCCCTGAGAAAGCAGACATGGTCACAGATGCCTATCCCTCTGAAGCGACTTGTGGTGAGGCGCACGGTCTTCCTGGTGATCAAGAAAGTCTTAAAGCTTCCTTAGTGAGATAATTTAAGCAGAAGATTCATGAAGGACAGACTTCCATGAACATGATATTGTGCATGGTTGGTTGTGTTTGCACCAGGAACAGTTGGCAATGCAGGAGTCTGCAGAACAGTCACACACAATGTCATTGAGCAGTTATTGTGCAGCTACTTTCCGTGGACATCATTTTGGACCTCAATAGTCCATCCTCTCCATTCTCATCGTAGCCATACAGTGTTGGTGGTGTAATATCAGAATGGCCCAAACGTTTTTCATGTTTTCTTACATACTTGGAAGTGTATTGGTTCTTCCCATCAATGGTGTGTTAATTGTGAATCCATTTATTAGCTGCTAATTGCCATGGGGCGACTTTGGCAGAATTAACTGGCCTCCTCTGTCGATTGGCACAAGCTCTGGAGGGATGTATGTATTCACCTCTGAGGGTTGTTGTTGAGAGTCCACATATAGCTCGTGCTAATGTGATGAATGTCCGTAGTGCTGGATGGGATATGCAATGCTCTGGGGCACTCGTGATATCAATCAGCTTCTTGCTTCCCAAGTTGTGGTTGGAGGAACACCGCCATGCCTAAATGCTTGGATGATGTGATTGAGGTTGATAGTGTTGTAATATTACAGCAATGCTTGGGCAGCGTGTGCCAGTGTCAATGTTTTCTCCATATTCGTATGATTTGTGATCAATCATCCATACAATAGCTTTGTACCTCAAAGGGACTACACATTTTCTCTGTGCATATACAGTAGCTTTAGAGTAGTATTCACCATCTAGCTTACGTGTGAGAGCCACTCGTTTATGCAATATGCCAACTACATGATGCACAATTGTTTCTTCACTGACTGGACAAACATCTTCAGTGGTTTCAGGCTCAATAAATTCCTCTTCAGCAGAAGCAAGCTTTCTTGTTAGTTGATTTGCCTGTAGCAGGACTTCACCCACATATGCCATTTGAGCAGACAAAATGAGAGCCATCTTTCTGTTGAATGAATGCCAGAGTTGGCCATTCCTTTTGCAATTTCAACTTCAGTTTTTGTGAGGTGTATATATTGCAGTCATCGTCATCAGTATCTCTTAGAAGTTTCCAACAGTATATCATGAATTCCATGAAAATCGTCACCCACGTGTAAAAAAAATTAATCCATTAATTTATACTCCTTGTGCTGATTTTATTGTGCCATATATCTCGTAGGTTTTGGTTATAAACAAAAAGAAACGCTAACTTATGGAGATGTGGATTATGGCGGTGGGGATTATGGTGGTGGTGGGGATTATGGTGGTGGTGGGGATTGTGGTGGTGGGGATTATGGCAATGGTGGTGGTGTGGATTATGGTGGTGGGGATTATGGTGCTAGTGGTTGTAATTATGGTGGTGGAGATTATGGTATCCTATTATGGTATCCTATTATGGTATCCTATTTTGGATACTTTGTCATTTCAGCTGTGTTAACATGTCACAAGCGCACTTGTGATTCCGTCACATCACGTGTGATTCCGTCACATTACCTGGTCTGCCACCTATAGTTTGCAGTTTCTGCATTGCATTACCAATAAGACTGCGATAGGAAAGCAGTACTATTGTTGACGTCAGAATTTTTTTTTCTAGACCTTGTGTTCACTAACAGAGCAGAGTTTTTATATCAAATCTCATTAGTCTGTTTACCATGTCCACATAGTGTGATTCCGTCACAAGACTATTCTGGGTAACAAATTTTGTTAACCTGGGTAAGCCTCACTGAGAGTAGTACTCGTCTGTAGCCATGTGACAGTTCTGGTTCAATACATATAATTGAATTCTCTCTGCTCTTCTTAGCATTCAAGATAATTACCTTATATGTTCAAAATTAGAGTGCACATGGTGATTCCGTCACGATGGAATTCATGATATGTTGTGAGTGTAGCCAGCAAAAAATACATGTTTGGACTGATCCCCTCCATGATTTGCTGAATAGCCTTGAAATGGACATAATTTTCTGTAGCTGTACTCATTCTTCTTTTAGATGCTATGTTTCGTGCATCAATGTATGAGAAGTTTCTCTTCCTATGATACTGGGCCTCAACTGCAACAAGGTCACCATTAGTAACCCCTCACAACTGGTACATCATTTGGATATAATGTTGATCTTTCGCAGCTCTTCTGGATATAATTTTGCAGGATTTAGTATGTTTGTTTGATTCTCCGCCAACCACAGGCTCCATCATTGAAAATGTTGAATGTTTTATGGGATGGTAGATATTCCCACAAATTAAGCAGTTGGTGTTCCAATCAAATATTATTACCTCTGTCACCGAGGGTGTTTATTTGTCTACGAACAGGATATCTCAAACGTCATAGACGTATTCGGACGAAATTTGGTGGACAGGTTGGGTATGTGATAGGGAAGAATTGAATCCGGATCCGGATCAGAGAATTTTTACGGCGTAGCCCATAGGGCAAAGCAGTCTAGAACAGTGTTTATCCATCTGTATGTATGTATGTATGTACTCGTATGTATGTCCCCTCAAACGTATACCAATCAGAGCTGATGATCTGGTCACATGACAGGGTGATGTGATTACGTCTGATGTCATTACGGCATACAACGGCTGACATTACACTCCGGCATTTTGATTCCAATGTCGTTGAGGCCAAACATATCGTCGAACTTGTCATATATCACAATCGCCATGCTCTACTTTTACATTTTTCATTCAGTGTGAAACACAAACAAACCGATTGCTAAAATGATCATCAAATATCGAAAGCATAAACGTTAAGGATCTTCCAACAACACAGTACGTATATAGATAGGCCTTAAGCTTCATGCCTTCATACCTCACCTTCAGGCTGCTTCGGACAAATTAACCCAGGTTTCTTAATACAGTAGTGTTGTTTTCGTAATAATAATAATAATGATAATAATAATAATAATAATAGTGTTAATACTGTCAGGCGATCACTGGGGGAGGGGGGGGGGGCAGAAGGAAGAAGAAGAAGCGGCGAGAGATCTTACCTCACGGCCCGCGCGCGCCAGCGTCTTCAACCTGGAAACAATTGAACTCACACGAACACTGGATTTTGCATAGGAAGGGGAAATAATACAAGGATTTATTTACAATAAATATCGGGACAGGAAAATAACGCGCTGGTAATCACTAAACCCCTCTAATGGAGCGCTCCCACACTTCAGTTCAAATACAAACAAATGGGAATGAAGCAAATAAAATGTTGTGTTCGTTCGTGGGGACTTAGCTCTGTCTGTGGTGAGTCAGGACTCGTCAGCTTCGAGCGCAGTCATCCGACGTGGCTCCGTGCTTGGTGGGAAGTAGGCCTCAATGCCCCCGTTCGCGTGCTGCTCGGCCACCGAGCCACTCGCTCACCCTGGTCTAGCCCACTCCAGTGGCAAGCCTTGCTCGCTTTGTGAATACCAGGGAGGAGAATCGATGGTGCTCCAATGTTGCTCCAACAGGTAATTCATGGTTTGCAAGAGGAAGGTCCAACCGGGAACGGAAGGCAACGCGAGAAGGGCAAAATGCCGGCGAGCCAGTTGTTTTGTTGCTCGTAATCTGACGTCAGTTCTCTTCCTCTGCCAATCAGTGCCTCCATTCCTTGTGACCTTTCACGCCTTTTCACGTCACCGGGGCTTCTGCTTCAATTAGTGCGTAGCTTGTTGGTAGTTCGTTCGCGCCCTCCGCACTGATTGGCCGAGCATCTTTGGGCTAACTTAATCGTGTGACACGTCCTTCATCTTCCCTACCCTCCAATCAGCGACCTGCCTCCAACTCGCCCTCCCCCCCCTGTCAATCAATCAAGAGCACCCTGGGCATGGCTCCCAGCCTGCCTGGCACGATGTTTGATGCCCATGCCGGTGTTGTGTACGCGGCCACTTCCGTCTGCTCTTCCAAAGTCATTGTGGCGGCAGGGGAATTATTTAATGTGTGGTCTGCTAATGGGCCTATCTAATGTCTATGGTGCGGTGCCAAAAGGGACAACGGGATAGCGACAGGGGGATGACATACAAGGGAATTTTACCCATAATCCCTGAACTATTTAGCATGCCCCGCCCCCTCGTAACAGGGACACATATCCAACTTATCCGACATCCGGGCTACAGGTCCCTGACTTATTATACATTGAGATGGTTCTTCTATCACGATCATCGGAGCACCTACCTATGCAGATTTACCAGGATCTAGATATCCTCCCCTACCCCAAATTCATAACAATACTATTAATATGGTACATATAATCGTAACACTGCAATCCCTTTGTCGTTATTGCAAAGTTTCTAGATTGAAGCGGTGTATGGTTCATGAATCAATGATACGCGTTGTACTGTACAAATAACACGGAAGTAAGGAATTCGCCTCGGTTCTTTTTAGTAATATCATTTTCATAATAATGATAACGTAACGTTAATATTATAGTAAATCTAATTGTAACACAAATCCCTTCATAGCTACTGAAAAGTTATTGGAGGTGAAAATATATAATCTTCTATATATTAAAGTAGCGGCAGTTTTGTGTCCGACCGTCACGTTACGTCATTACGTCTATGATGTCACTACCACGGCTGACTCCACCGACCTACATTTTAATTTACTCGTTCACCTGTTCACTACCGGAATGGCAGAAAGGGTCATTCCTCTTTGGGGTATATAGATTACAGTCGATCTATGGTCGGGTCTCAAGAACATTGAGTGTGTTCATTTACCAAGTTACTTGTGGAGAGATCGCCAAGTGGTTTAAGCATTTGAGCAAGCATTCCATTCAAAACCATTAAGGAACGGCTGGCTTGGCAAGCGCTAGCTAGCTGCTTGGTAAATGAGCACACCCCAGTATTCCTCCCTTTCAGTTTCATGTTAAACAGCAGGAAAAGTGGGTTTCGTTAGTGGTTTTCAAAACAAAACCTTAATTGATGGGTTCCACTTTAGCGGCAGGAAGGGACATGTTATTAACCGAACCCTAGTGGTGTATATAGATTACAGTAGATCTTCGATCAGTTCTGTAAGTAAAACGTACCTCACGGATGTCGGGATTCCTCCAAATTTGTTTGTTTAATGTTATAAACAGCATTAGCGACTGTTAAAAAAGCTAATAATGTGTGTTTGTGGTTTATAATCTTTTACAGGCCTGGCTACGCTGCTGTTAGACTTCCGGTCTTGTTTCAGTGATTCTTCTCCATTGAGTGATATGGTGAAAAATGATAGTATTGTTGCGGTTCTGAGAATGTACAAATATGATCAATAAAGGTTAAAGGTTTGCCCCCATAGTTAGTCCACATGTAACACGTCGGCCACCTTAGAACATTAGTTATGTCATAGTATATGTGAGATAAGGCCATTTCTAATAGTGATACCTGCGTTGTGTAAAGAAATAAATAAGCGTAGGTCCCGTTCATTTTGCGGCCCACCCTCCAAATCTACCTTGTTGGGCAGCATCCAGTCTGCGCCCCATGTTTTGCTATTGCTCCTCGCATTAGGATGCTCAAACCAGCCAAATGCCACGAGATAAGGCCTGGAAAAGGGGCGGAGCACGAGGTCGGGGTGTGGCCACGTCAAGCAGCACGTCAAGGGTGGAGCCGGTAAGACCCAACAACCAATCAGGGCTCGGGTGGAATGGCGTGAGGGGCGTGTCAGAGCGCGGCTGGCAAATTCCAGAGGGTTTGCTGAACGGTGCTATATAAAAGCGCACGCAATGCCCTTCCAGAGGACTGATGAGCAAAGGGCTTTGTAAAAGGATTATTGAGGACTGACGCAACTGCAATCGTTGTTTGAAGGACTCTCGTGCGAAAGGACTGGCCAGAAGGAGTATATGCGCTTTACCAAAGAGGACGATTGGGAGAGGCGCTTCGCCATTTGAACTGTTGGGGGCGAATATAGTGCCAGTTCATTTATTACATACGCGGCTGAGCCGCGAAGTAACTGCCAGCCTTGCGTACCTTTTCCCCGATAATTGTCCGATCCGCGCCAACGACACGCAGGGAGCGCCTGCCGTCTGTCTTTCCATCTTCTTCACAGCGAGTCGGGGACCCGGAGAACGAGCTGTGGACATCATCCCTGGACCATCAACCCTGACCATCTACATCCCCTTGTGAGTGTGTCTGTGTGTGTGGGCCCGTTTGTCCTGGGATAAGTTGACTGTTCTTAAGGCTGCACTGTGTTTCTTCTTCTTCGCATCATTGTACAAAAGTGTTAATAAACCAATCTGTTCTTCCTTTCTTCTTAATCCGACCGTATTAGTGATTTCTTCCATTGGGTAAACGTGGCACGATTACAACTGCTCAGATCGGGTTTAGTACCTGTTAGCGGCCCGGATCGTGGCTCGCTATCGCTCGGCATTTCCACTAAAACCGTGGTTCGGGTGGGGTTATTTCCTTGCTTCCCGGGAGGCGTTGGTACTTAGGTAATAGGAATAATTCGGCCTACCACCCTATTCAACGCTGACCGGAAGGAACCTAATAGCCCCAGATCACGTCGGCTAGATAAAAGACAAGGGGATTAATCCCCCCTTGATAAGGGGGAGGCCGACGTTGAGATCTGCAACAATATATATATAGCATATTTCAAAAAGTTCTGTACGACTTATGACAAAACTTGGTGGATGAGTTGGGTAAATGATAAGAACAAGCCGATTAGATTTTGGTTCATGTCTGATCCAGATCTGACCTATCAGTGGGATACCAAATGTGAAATGTTCAGCTTGGCGGAGGTATGCTCTGTACCGAGTGCCGTTCTAGTTTTAGCTGTTTTCGTCATGTTTAGCATATGGGTGAAGAAGTCTGAATACAAAGCAGTCGTGGGCGGGCTTTGCATTTTCAGATAGATGCTTTCTTGTTTTATTTGGAATGCAAAGAAAGTTTTAGACTAAACCGCCATCACGTGAATTTACTGCAGAGGGTCCGGGTCTTAAAACAGCTGTTGTAGCCAGAGGTTTAAAGACATTTTGATTATATTTGTTGACATGTGTCAGGTGGTATACTACGTGCTAGAACAACCCACAAATTGGAATTCTAGATATTTTATTCAAACAATATATGTGAACATGCTCAGAGAGCAGTTTTACAAAACGCTGATTGCTCGATTGAGGGTACAGGTCCACAAACACGTCACATTCCCAACTCACACAGGTTTAATGCAATGTCATCATGCAGATTCTTTAACCTGTGACCCTAGACTTTGATTTTACACGATGACAAATGTTGTACACACAGTTTGGATAACTGCAAAAATAGAGCACTTTTGGCCCTTTGCTGCTGGAGTAGAAGGGATTGGAATTCGGATCATTAGGAGACAGCACTAGGGTTGTGCGTGACTACAGGCATGAGGGACGAAACAAAAACTTATTTCTGTTGCTCTGCCCGAAGACTCGTTCAGTACTGTCAAAACAGCCCCACGGCAAGGATTACACTGGGTGGTTTGTCTTTGCCTTTGTAGTGAAAGTCAGGGCAGGAATTTGTAATTTGTTCAGTGCCAACGACAGCTCGCCCACTCTTCCTCTGGGATCTTTAATGTCCAACTAATGCTGGCCGACAGGAAGTCCAGTGTAACATCCATCTGTGATCCGAGGGACCGACAACATGCACACATCTATAACTGATGATTCACTGTGTCTGTGAAACGCTGGGATGACAGTTTATAGCTGGGTCGGGATTCGAACCCAGCCGAGATAGCTTAGAGGTGAGTGTGCGTACCTCTGGAGTCTAACTCTAGACTATCCTGCCACTTCCAACCAAAGAAAAAAAATACTTCTCAACAAAAGGAAAACTTTGGCCAATGCACGCAGAGCTTTTGAAATTACGACATTGTTCATGGTAACGACGTCGATGCAATATCTTCTTCAACAAAGCTGAATAAACAAAGGTTAATGTTAATTGTGCCTTTTTTAACGAATGTACATTGGGCTTTGTTTGCATACCTATATCTATGACACACACACACACACACACACACACACACACACACACACACACACACACACACACACACACAATACACACACACACATACACACACACACACACACACACACACACACACACACACACACACACACACACACAATACACACATACACAGACACACACACACACACACACACACACAATCACACACACACACACACACACACACACACACACACACACACACACACACACACACACACACACACACACACACACACAAACACACACACACACAGCTCTCTTAACTTGTTTGCTTTCTTTGTGTACATTCTTGTGCCTGTTGATCCCACCTTGGGGACCTTGGACTCGCCATCTGCTCTCCGGTCTGTTTGATCATCTTAACATAGCTTTCACTGCCGGAACGTTCCCTGTTCGCCCATATACTCCATATTCCTGGCCTCAAAGATACAGGACAGTGGGGAGGGGGAGGGAGGAGGACAATTAAATTGCATTAAAATTTTCAATGAAACTTTTATTTCTGCTGCAACATTTGTTGTTCATCATCATATTCAATCACTATGAAATGTTTGCTTCTTAAAGTCGAATATCATATCATTATTAAATGTTTGTTGGCCTGATACATTCACGAATCCTACCCTTTTTATATTCATTGTCTCTAAAAGTAAAATAGCACGAAATAAATCGTGATTTTTCATTTTTTCTTTTAATCCTATTTTTCTTTTTAGCCGCGTCGCAGACGCTGCTCATAGAGTGCCCTCTGCTGTTGTTGTTGTTGTTCTTCTTGTTCTTCTTGTTCTTGCAGAGAAGACAAAACCTCAAAGCTCCACCCATTCTGGGAACCATAGCTCCACCCATTCTGGGAGAGCCTTCATATAAACAAATATCCACCATTTTATTAACTCGCATAGCTTTGAGGCCTGTTTTGTAGGCCCGTGGTGTCTTCCTCTCTCACACAGTTTTATTTCAAATCAAATTGGATATATCATTTCATTTTTCACAGTCGCTAACATAGTTTTAGACTCGGTTGAAAAAAAACGGGAAGAAAATCCGATGAAAGTTGCCCTTTATAGAACGAAATGAATTCTCAAAGGCCTGTAACTTCAAGTCCATTGAGATTTTTTTTTTTTTAAATCGCGGCATGGTCAGTCATACACCGCCCGAAATAAGAGACGGGAAAATGCCGAGATATATATATTTTGTTTAAATCGCGGCATGGTCAGTCATACACCGCCCGAAATAACAGACGGGAAAATGCCGAGATATATATATTTTGTTTAAATCGTGGCATGCTCAGTCATACACTGCCCGAAATAACAGACGGGAAAATGCCGAGATATATATATTTTGTTTAAATCGCGGCATGCTCAGTCATACACCGCCCGAAATAACAGACGGGAAAATGCCGAGATATATATATTTTGTTTAAATCGCGGCATGGTCAGTCATACACCGCCTGAAATAACAGACGGGGAAAATGCCGAGATATATTAAAAATTCGTCGCCACACACGGGAAATTGCCGAGATATATTTTCACTTTGCACAAAAATAACATCAAGTAATCGAATCGATAGGATTGTCCTGTGCCTATACCATCGACGTTATAGGCACAGCTGCATCTAGGCATTGTGTAACATCGACGCGGCTTTTGTTTTAATTAAAACTTTTTGTACTTGTTTATCTTAATAATACAAAGTAATAGTAATGGGCTGGTTTGTGTGTCTGTCTGTCTGTAACAATCCTTCCCACCGATTGGTTGGACAGCTGTCCTGACTCCACACACTATTATAATAACTTCGATGCATATTTAAGATGTTTCACGAAAAATATAATTAATTTACGATCATTTATTAACACAATTAGGCTACTCATAATAACTTATTAAACAAGTAGAGATACATTTAAAGTACACCGCCCACATGTCAAATAAATAAATATCCTCCAGCGTGGCATTGCCAGGGCGCCTTTGGCAATACCGCCGTGCAGCTCAAAGAGACTGTATTGGGTGGGAGAGGTGTACATTGATTGGAGAGGTCAATAAAAAATTATTGATTGATTAATTGCATAATTAGAATGAACAAACAATGATAATACAATATTTTCTTAATCAATTGGCTAATAGCATACCTAAACCACTAGTGCTTCATCCGAAGCTGCAATGTTTTGAAAATTAATTGAATAGGTCATTAATTACATGACATCCGCTCTACACAAATTTCCTGCTTATGATACATCGAGCTATCTTCTTCTTCACGGCAGTCGGAGCACGCTACATATTTGAAATGATGAACCACTACCTGGTTCTGAAGTAATCATTGTCTTTTTTTTCTTTCTTTTTTTTGTATACTGAATCGAGGCTCGCGAAAGAGCTAACATTTATTTCACAAACAAATCAACCAGGCAAACAAAATATATAAAAAGAGGGAGCGGAAGACAAGATGGGGAGAGAAGGGCAAGCACACAAACACAACATTTGAGAGCAGGGAGATGTGTGGGAGGGAGAGGGCTTGGAGGGAGGAGGCGTGGGAAGGGGGAGGGGGGGGGGGGGGGTGGGAGAAGTATAAAACACAAGGACGCCAAGGACTTCCAGGACAGAAGTTGGTATTTCAAAAAAGTGGATTTGGGGTGAAATTAGCGGGGGTAGAAAAGATCAAGGTTTTGGATGGGGGAAGATAAGAGATGGTGGTGAACAGCTGTTTACCCCCTACAAATGTAATAATATCCTTTATAGCCACATCACTTGGTCACTGTCGTCTCCAAATATTAGCTTCCTAGCTCAAAAGGTACCTGAGATATTGTGCAGATGAGAAAGAAAATAAATAAATGATTAATAATGAAAATAAATAAATAATAATCATCAAATAATTAATCAACTGGCCAATAGAATACCTAAACCACCACCATCTCATCCGAATCTGTAACTTTTTTAAAAAAATGAATGAAATAATTAGTCGAATAATTAAATAATTAATCGATTAATTGATTAATCAATAAATAAAAAAATAGCCTTTACAGCCAAATCACTTGGTCATTGTCACGTCTAAATATCAGCTTCCGAGCTCAAAAGATGCCTGAGATATTACCAGATGAGAAAATAAATAAATAAATGATTTATGATGAAAATAAAGAAATAATAATCATCAAATAATTAATCAACTGGCCAATAGAATACCTAAACCACCACCATCTCATCCGAATCTGTAACTTTTTTAAAAAAATGAATGAAATAATTAGTCGAATAATTAAATAATTAATCGATTAATTGATTAATCAATAAATAAAAAAATAGCCTTTACAGCCAAATCACTTGGTCATTGTCATGTCTAAATATCAGCTTCCGAGCTCAAAAGGTGCCTGAGATATTACCAGATGAGAAAATAAATAAATAAATGATTTATGATGAAAATAAAGAAATAATAATCATAAAATAATTAAATAATTAATCAATTGGCCAATATAATACCTAAACCACCACTGTTTCATCCGAAAGTGTAACTTAAAAAAAATTAATTTCTTTTTTATTTTGTAATTTTCACCATAATATTTCAAATTATTTTTGAAATATTATGTATAATATATAAAAATAATATATAAATTTTGTAATATTTCAAAATAATTTGACCCCCGGTTCTGCCTGCGTGGTTGTGTTTTTTCCATGCTCTCCACGCTATCAAAGGAAAGTATTTTTCCCATTTGTATTTTTGTCAAAACTGTATTTTTTTTACCGTGTACATGTCTACTGTGTGTTTATAGTAAGATCTTGGTTGTAAATCGTGCATACCTGTGTATAATCGCCAGCTGTTCCTGCCGCATTTTCAGGCCTGGTCCCTCGAGGCCTTCCTATCTCCTTGGCTGCCGTTTGTCCATTTACTTTCGTTCTCTCACTGTATTGATTTTTTCCTTGTCTTTCTTTTCACCACATACTTCCCCCGAACTTCTTACCCTTTGTTTAAAGTTTAATTCAAAAAATAAAATAAAAACTCTGCTCCAATCCAATTAAAACTCTTCCAATTAAATATTAACTCCTCCAATCCAATTAAAAAACTCTGCTCCAATCCAATCCAATCCAATGCAACTGCTGCTCTGTCCCCCAAGTATTCCTGTAGGACGCACAAGATCCGCTAGCAACCCTCTTCTGGTGAAATTGCCAAAATCAAGACTCTCTGCTCACCTTCACTCTTTCGTTCTTCTTTTTCCCCACCTCTGGAACAAACTCCCCCACTCTCTTTTATCCCACTCCTCCCTCCAGGTCTTCAAAACAGCTTTTCACTACCATCTCTTATCTTCCCCTATCCAAAACCTTGATATTTTCTACCCCCGTTAATCCTCTCCAAATCCACCTTCTTCATATTCCCTGTTTTCTTTCCTGAAAGCCTTTGTGGTGTCCATCTTGTTTATCCCGTGTACCCAACAAAATCGAATGAATTCATAATAACCTCTGTCCACTGACCAAATATCATCAATTCAGCCAGATTGCAATCCTTCCTCCATGGCTTGATAAAAGAACGAATAGAGCATTGTCTAAAGATGAATGAAGAATAGCAGAGGTTCTGAGCCAGAAATATGGTCATTTTTGAAATTTGTGTGAAGGAAATAAAAAAATGTATTTCAAAATAAATTAATTCATGATATTGAAGTACATCACATGCATTTTTTTTTTTTTTTTACTGATTTCGTTTTTTTTTTGCAGGCAGAACACTTGAGTGACCATGGAGAACTGGTCGGGTGAATAACGCGCTTTTGCTATCAAAGCTTTTTACAAGAATAATGATAGTGCAACTGCTGCACAACGTCAATCCAAACTCCATTTCAATGTTCAACGTCATGGAAATGTGCCATCTGTTCGTGCTATCCAGTTATGGGTTCAGAAGTTTGAGAGGACCGGTTCAACTTTAAAAGAGAAAACCGCTGGGAGCACCCAAATCAGTAAGAACGGCACAAAACATTGAGCGTGCAAGGGAGTCAGTTTTGAGAAGTCCGCATCGCTCCAGCTGAAAGCATGCATCAGCCTTAAGAATTTCTTATACATCACTACGCTGAATATTGCAGAAGCTTTTATCCCTATAAAATTCAAACTGTCCAGGAATTAAGCCAAGATGATGACATTGCCTGCAAGAATTTTTTGTGAGGGAATGCTTGGCCATGTTGCAGAACGTCATTAATAAATTGGCGTCCAAGATCGGAGGAATGTGTCAGACGAAATGGTGCGCATCTCCTGGGTGTTCTTTTCCACTAATAAATAGTATATTATGTACTTCACTTTCTTGTAAGAATTTGTTTTGAAATACAACTTTTTATTACCTTTACACGAGTGTTAAAAATTACCATATTTCTGGCTCATCCTGTATTACAGACTTGAGTCAACAATGCGACATTTAGCAGAATAGTAGTTAATAGAAGAAAAAGCAGAGCAGAAGGGAAAGTCCTTGTCAGTGTCAACCTGGACGAGTTTATTTATCCACCGTTTTTAAATTAATTTCCCAAAATAACATAAGCTTCGCTTTTCTTACAGATTATACAGGTGACTGCAGAACATGATGTACCCTTGAAGCATGAAGGAGAATTTCCAACAACAGCAGCCGTGGCTAGATGGGATCTTAGGATCCTCTTTGGCGGCAGGACAGAGGTGGAAATGGGGTTTGAGGTTTCGAAGGTAGGTTGGTATCACATCTTGCTTGTTGGCAGTCCTGACTTAGCAGGTGAGATGAAAGTGGCTTGTATTTGGCCAACACACTTCATTGCTCTCTGAACTCTCGTCTAATCATAAACTTATCTCGTCCTATCAGCAAGTCGCATTTGGGATGAAAACCCAACGCTGAATCAATATCTTGCTTGTCACCCAAAAGTAAAGGTAAAACGTTATAAACCATCGAACCTTGTAACATTACTTTGGTGTACTTTTGTAAAGTTTTTATTTATTTACAAAAAACATTTCTCTCTGATACTCTACCCAAAGGGCTTACTTCTGTCTATCTCCGGTACTACCAACGCCATCTCATGGCAAGGATTACACCAGGTGGTTTGCCTTTTCCTTCAAAACTGTATTGAGGGCAGGGATTTGTTTATTTGTTCAGGGTGCCGGCCATAACTCGTCCACACCAAATTCGAATCGATTCGTCCTTGTCAGACACCCAACCTGTCCACCAAGTTTCGTCTGAATCCGTCCAGAACATATTTGAGATATCGTGCTATATATTGGTTTTAGCCACATCACTCAATGGTGAAGAATCACATTAAAAATTTTCGAATCCAGATCCGTATCCAGATCTCACCAAAATGTAATCATTTCATCCTTGTCACATATCCAACCTCTACACGAAATATCGTCTGAATCTGTCCAAAACATTTTAGATATCTTATTCACAAACAAACAAACAAACAAACAAGAAAGACAGTGCAGAGCACGATACTTGCAAAATCCAACCCCACTCCCCCAAAAGAGCAGTTGCCATGGAAACATTAAATTGTCCATTTCATTAGATTAAAATTGACGATCTTAATCATAGCTTCGATCAATCGGATGAAAATTGATCTATTTTTCAGATGAAAATTTATGATTTTAGAAGTTTGACCTTGAGTTGACCTTTGACCTTTTGACCTCAAAAATCGTTTGTTTCCTAATAGTCCTTGAGCCAGACCAAAAGTAATGCTCCGGCGGGGGGAGTAATTCTCATTATGATTTTCCATTAGACCAATGTCTCAAGTGTCAGAAAAGGTGTGATGGACATCTGAGAACGGTAGCTTAGTGCCCGGATGGACGCCATCTTTGAAACCACCCAGCTCGAAAATGCCCATTTGGTGGGGTACATTGTTGCACGTGTATCTGGACTTCTATAATAGCTATCGATGTGCGGTTGACGACTAAATATACGTCCGATGTGTACCGTCTAAATAAAAAATAATATGAAGCATTTTGTTTTAGATTAATTATTATAAAAATCAATTATCGAAAAAAAATCATATATTTTTCAATATTTTATTATTAGACTTGTACTTTTTTTAGTGAAACAACACTGGTATGATTTTCCAAATTATGCATTGTGCTACACCGTTTATCTGTCTATAAAAATAACTCAAAAACTAAAACATATCATCCACCACGAGTTTACAACAAATAAATGTAAAGAGGCATAAAATGACTTAGGCCGCCGCTGGCATTATCTATTCTGACGATAACGCAAGTTAGGAATGTCGTACGGAGAGGATTTTAACACCATACGATATCTAATAAGCAGGCGGAAATTGTTACATAGGAAATCTGCACTTTGGTGGCCATCTTGGATTTCAAAATGGCCGCCAATTATATTAATTATTCATTACTAGAGTTTGGAAAGACGTATGGAGCTGATTTTAACACCATACGATGTATATTCCTAATAAGCAAGCGGAGGTATCATTGAACATGTCATGTTTTAGTCAAATAACACCGGTATGATCTTCCAAATTATACATTTTGCTAAACCGTTTATCTGTCTATAAAGATTTTCAGGCAATTTGGCCTGCATTATAATAGAGAACAACATATGCTATACAATATACAGTGCACACAAAGTTAATCATCAGAGTCGCCATCAGAGTCATTGGCATCCTGAGCCACGATAGCATCATCCTGCACCATGTTGGAGCATCCCTGCAGCTTACACACAACAGTGCACTTCAACCCATTCAGTATGCAGGAGCAATCTGACGGTCGACACGTCCTTCTGCATGTGCATGAGATTCAAGACGACATCTGGAGCTGGTAGACCCGCCATCCATCGGATTGTGAGCGAACCGCCATCATCGAGCTCCCAACCATGTCCTGCTGATGGTGTTGGGACGTCTGGTAGGTTTTCAAGGCTGCGTCGCCAGATAGCCGCCTGATAGTTGGCCCTAAGCGTATGCTGCATCAAGGAGTCTTCACAAGGCGGCAATTGTCCAGATTCGATCTGGCCCTTCTTTGCACAGAACATGTGATAACGGAGCGAATTAACACCGACGATCTTCGTGTTCTTGGCGTACAGCTGACACGTGAAGGCCTGAATGCTATTGAAGACGTCTGTTGGTACATTCCACGAAGATCCCAGATCTGTGAATGCTTGAAGATACAGCTCATTCGCTTGCACAAGCTTCAAAGCCTTTATCTTTCCTTGGCTAGCCAGAGCACTCACAGTGTCACACCCGCTCCATGCATGAAGCCCTGGCAATGCACTGCAAACTCCAGACCCCAATACCGCAGCCAACTTTCCAACGTCGATCATTCTGACTCGAACCTTTGTTCCTCGTCTGATGAAGAGCTGACTATCGATGGTTCTGCTGAGATGAAGACTGATGATCAGAACGTCGGTGTCATCTGCCACTAAGATGATCGTCTTGTAGTGGGTAGCGGCGTGCTTTGCGTGGAGAAACATACGCGTGTCTGCTTCCTCGTGGCTACATTCGAGTGCTTGCACCAACTTCCACCTATCGCGGGTCAGTACCACACATTTTTCACCACAGGTGACATACAGTGTTCTGTTGCCTAGCTTTTCGCGATTTGTTTCATGTTCCCACGACTCCGCCAGAAACACAACCAGTTTCTCCTTTGTCTGGCTGCAAGCAAGGAGACGCCGCCAGTTCATGATTTTGTGTGCGGGTCTGATCTCGCTGAAACTGATGCCTTCATTTGAACCGCGGTTCACACGCTCAGCTGCTTTGATGGATTCTTCTGTGTATGTGTCAAAGACAACATCGATGCACTCACTGCCTTGACCAGCGTGAAGCGCTGCAGCAAGGATGCGGTCAGATAGTTCTTCGAACGTGTCGTTCTCGCCATGCATCTTTTGTATGAGAGCCATCGCATCAATTATTGTTGCACTTCGCTTGTCAACGCTCTCGGCTGGTTCCACAAGACCTTCCATGTGTTTCGCAAGTGCAGCTTTGTTCGTTTTTTTCATTGACCCATCAACGTTTGCCAAAGACCATGGTAACGGCCCTAGTGGGTGACAAAGGACAAGTTGCATGTCGAGGTTCCTTGTCTTGGCGATGAGTATCATGGTGGCAAACAGTTGTCTGTCAGCTCTCAGGACGATCTCCTTGTTTGTGCCCTTCACAACTTTCTGCTTGATCTTACCAAAGGTCTTCAAGTTTAGCTTGTTCAATGTGTCATGAAAGCCTGTTCCCTCTTCAAGACGTTTCTGGAAGCTTTGATACGCCGCTTCCCCCTTTTGCAGGGTGTTGAGTAGGTCATTAGAAACGTCCTCCCTCGCAGCCGCTCCGGTAGATATACTGAGAAGACATGACGGATCATCGGCGAATGGATTGGTCCAGTCATTTTCCAGTAGATCACAGATAGCTGTGACGCCAGACTCATCACGTTTGATGCGAGAAGTAGACAAGTCAGGGTGCTTGGCGTGAGATGTGTCGCTGCCATTCACAAGGATCGTTTCTCGTAGTTGCCTCAGTGCAGTAGCCCGATTTTCTGCAGTTAGATAGTATCGTGACACAGCCCCTTGTCGAAGACTAAAACCTCGTGTTCCTCCAGCTGTTTGCGTATCTTTGTTTACTGTTTCTTCTGTTGTCTGATCAACAGCGATTCTGGCAAATGGATTCCCTGGTCTAAGCTGTACGGAGAAGTAGCCTTGATTGAAATGCCTGTACAACTCGGGGCATGTTTCGTGGAGTTGCGTCATCTGTGCATAGTACACTGGTAGATATCTAGCATAGTTCACCTTGTTCATTGCGAAACACCAAGGGATCACTCTTCTGACACAAGCCAAGTGAAGCATCCAGTCGCCTTCTCTATCCGCACGAATCAACCCCAGCAGGGTCTCTACCATATCAATATACATCATCCAGAAGCGAGCCAGGTCTCCATGTTTGGTTCGCAGAAAATGTAGGTATTTCGCGAACATGTCAAAGCTCTGTACACATGAATCATCATCGAGAGCAGCAGCGAGAGTCTCGTGGCAAACATCCTCCTTGATGCTGCGAATTTTGAGGTCAGTGCTTCGAATCTGGGGTTCCTTGTCAGGATGATTGCTTTCTATCCACACCTGGAAGCCCTTCCAAATGATGCGCATTAGTGCCTCGTACATCAACTTGTGGAGTCGCACAGCACGGTTGTATTGCTTGCCTTCCAGAACCCTGTTGATGGAACCTTCAGCGATTACTCCTGACTCAACAGCTACATCCCGAAGGCCTGCATCTCCAAACATTTTCCCAATGCTCGACATGAAGTTACAGATGGTATGGAAGTTCCCCATCATGAGCACGATTCTTCCATATCGATCGACATCTTTCCATGCTATTTCGGTCGCCTTAGCAAATAGTGCCTGGTCTAGCACCACCGGTATACGCTCAAGCTGAAGTGATGACATGATGTTCAGAGCTTCTCTGAGGATTTCTTGCACTGTTGCCATATCTGTGGCAGGCGCGTTTATAGTCGGCAGGTAGCCAACTACATCTTCCGTCACCTGAACACGATCTCTAGTCATGATGTTGAAACCAGTCCACGAACTGATTGTCTGGTCGCATGGTTCCAGCATGCGAGTCATAATCCATACGTGATTTCGGCGCTGCGCAAGGGATGTTGCGCCTGCAAGAGTGTCAGAAAGATCTGCAGGCTTGATTGCAGGTGGGCCCTCTCGTTTCCCACCGCTGTATATTGGAACTAAATCACTGGATGACGGGATAGATCGCTTCTTATCTGCTTTGGATACTGCCGATGGAGGTTGGGGCGGCAAACACGACTGCGACTTCGGTTGGACGATGATACCGTTGACGCGATGCGATGTTCCGCCACCACTCAGCGATTCCTCTAGCCTGTCGATGTTATCGAATGCTAATACAGTCGGGACCGAAGGGTGCACATGTGACGGAAGTGGTACTGTATCTTTCTCCACACTTGCTAATTTGTCTATGCATAGCGCTGTCTCGATTTCTTCCAGAACTGTGTACGAACATCCGTGCCCGAGTCGATTCAATATTTTGATGACCTCTGTATTACCGGTGAGCGTTTTCATGACCCACGGAAGTAGGACATGTTTCGATGTTCTGATGGTACCCCGGTGTACAGCATTGATGATATCTTGAGCCATCGACCATACCAGTGTGTCGGCACGCGCAGAGCTACCCCCACTCCCGCAAATCAAAGTATGCAGAAATACACGAAGAGAATCTGGTATCTTCACGTAATCTGAAGTGAGTTCTGCTGGCTGAGGCGGCCAACGTTCATTGTAATGAGCATCTTTGATCTGGTGTCGCAGTGAAGTAGCTGCACGCACAATGTTACTTTCACCGTCCGTTCGTTCAAATGCTTTCACTTCTGCTTTCAGGTTTACGCACTCTGCAGCAATCTCTCGCTTTGTCAGATTATCGGGCATCAAGTATACACGGTGTTTCACATTGAAGAAGATGAGCGATTCTCCAAACTCTCTTTGTAATGTGCGCTGCAGATTCTTCTTGATGGAGTCACGAACATCAACTGAAAATGTATCTGAAGACAGGATATCTGTTGCAACATCAACTATTGGAACAATCCTCGGGTTCAAGAACAAGTCAGTGCGAATGAAATTGAATATACATCGTATCATTTCTTTTTTCTCGATATTATCTTCAATGTCATCCGAAATCCGAAAAGCTCGCCAGCTTACATAGACATACTCATCCAAGTCAGTGAACATGTTAGATGGCGCCACAATACAACTCTATAATAGAGTTGTATGTGGCGCCATCTAACATGTTCACTTTTAGTTCTTAAGCCACCCACCCCCCCCACCCCCCTCAGAAATTAATCAGGTCACCGCAACAAATCTCAGACTGAGATATAGAATATAGAATATAGATATAGAATAGACTGACGTCACTTTCGGCACTGGGTTCTGTGGGTTGATTATCGGCGGGAAATTCCAACTGACATAGTTTCGGTTTGTGGAAAGTGCATGCCTTTTCATATATTTTTTGTGTACACTCGTGGTGGATGATATGTTTTAGTTTTTGAGTTATTTTTATAGACAGATAAACGGTGTAGCACAATGCATAAATTTGGAAAATCATACCAGTGTTGTTTCACTAAAAAAAGTACAAGTCTAATAATAAAATATTGAAAAATATATGATTTTTTTTCGATAATTGATTTTTATAATAATTAATCTAAAACAAAATGCTTCATATTATTTTTTATTTAGACGGTACACATCGGACGTATATTTAGTCGTCAACCGCACATCGATAGCTAGTATAGAAGTCCAGATACACGTGCAACAATGTACCCCACCAAATGGGCATTTTCGAGCTGGGTGGTTTCAAAGATGGCGTCCATCCGGGCACTAAGCTACCGTTCTCAGATGTCCATCACACCTTTTCTGACACTTGAGACATTGGTCTAATGGAAAATCATAATGAGAATTACTCCCCCCGCCGGAGCATTCACTTCAAAAAATGGCCGGTTGGCTCAAGGACTATAATACAGTCACTCAATATGCAAATGCTGTTCAACCAACTAGTAAATCAGATGAAAATTGACGATATTTCAGATGAAAATTGACGATATTTCAGATGAAAATTGACGATTTTAGAAGTTTGACCTTGAGTTGACCTTTTGACCTCAAAAATATTTAGTTTCCTAATTCATTCACTCGATATGCAAATGCTATTCAACTTTCAAGTCAATTGGATGAAAATTGACAATATTTCAGATGAAAATTGATGATTTTAGAAGTTTGACCTTGAGTTGACCTTTTATATTTTGACCTTAAAATAGTTGCTTTCCCCATTGTGTGATGCACTATGCAATGACTGTTTAATTTTCAATTCAATAGGATAAAAATTGCCAATATTTCAGATGAAAAGTGATGATTTTAGAAGTTTGACCTTGAGTTGAGCTTTGACATTTGACCTTAAAATATTTGCTTTCCCAATTCAGTTAGACAAGATGCAATTGCTGTTTAATTTTCAATTCAATTGGATGAAAAATTACAATTTTATAACTTTGGCCTCATGGTGACCTTTGACCTCAAAATCAATAAGCTTCTCAGTTGTGACGACCTTTACAGCTTGGTAAAGCTTCATGACGATCGGTTTAGAATTGTGATCTGTATGCGATTGACAAACAGACAAACAGACAGAATAACGAATTCAACCGACCAAAATACTTGAAAAATCTTCGATTTTGCAAGTAACAAACACAGATAAACAGACAGGAGTGAAAACAAAACCTCCATTCGCCTTCAGTGGCAAAGGTAAAGAAGAGGGAGGGTAACAGCAAAGAAGGGAGGGTGGTAGGATATTGTATGAAGGGTGGGGATGGAATGGGATAAACGTGTAGAGTAGTTATCAGAAGGGAATTAAAGGGTCAAAGACTCATAGTCGAGTTGAATACAAAACTCATAAGTACACGTGTACTATAGACAAATACTTGATACAATTTCAGACAAACAACCACTCAACTTGGGGGAAGTTTCTTCAGCATTTTTTTTTCTTCAGAATCATTGGAATCTCCCGCGATGCAGCTAACTCCGAGGGCCTTTCACTTATTCACCGCAGGCAGGTTGGTGGTCTTTCTGTCTTCTATCGACTCCTCTCCGGCCTTGCTCCCCCAGCTCTCTCTGTGCTCTGTCCCCCAAATATTCCTACAGGTCGCACAAGATCTGCTAGCAACCCTCTTATGGTTAAACTGCCAAAATCAAGCCTCTCTGCTCACCTTCACTCTTTCATTCCTCTTTTTCCCCACCTCTGGAACAAACTCTCTCACTCTCTTCAATCCCACCTCTCCCTCCAGGTATTTAAAGCAGCTGTTCACCACAATCTCTTATCTTCCCCCATCCAAAACCTTGATATTTTCTACCCCCGTTAATTCACCCCAGATCCACTTTTTTGAAATACCAACTTCTTTCCTGTAAGTCCGGGCAGTGTCCGTGTTTTTTGTTTTTTTAACCTCTTCCACCCCCACCCCCCTTCCCATGCCTCCTCCCCCCAAGCCCTCCCTCTCCCATACAGTCATGTGAAAAAGTAAGTACACCTCATGTAAAGTTATGACTTTTTCAACATACAGCTATTTGATCTTCATTTCAACAATATCGATAGATAAAGGTGAAATAATATAACAAATATCATGAAACATTTACATTTTGTAGTCCATTGTATAATTTAAATAAACATAAATGCAAATTTCGCATGTGGAAAAAGTAAGTACACCCCTACATTTATCACTACTTCAAATACCTAAAATTAGAATCAGGTGCACCAGCTCAGGTGCAAATGATTAGATCATCGTTACTGTTACGTGGTCCCCTCGGTGAATACCTGGTCTCGGTGACCCCCGGACCGTGAGAGGAACTCCGCCAGCAAGCTGTACTATATATGCGCTTTCGCCACGCAATCCATATGAATTTCACCCAGGAGACAACTGATGTTCAAGGATATATTTCCAATGGAAATGATACCATACAATTTCAATGACACAACCACGGAGATTTTCCCCGAGCAATCAACAATACACAATCATCACCAATTCCCAATTCACAATCAATTCCCTATGATTAAGATGGCCATCTTATACATGTGTGTCCCGGTGAGTACTCACGACACCCTTTTGGTCTCGGTCCCGCACAATGTCTCTGGGCCCCTCCTGACCAAGATGATGGTCGCCGTCGCCGCACTCGGGCGGTTGAACGAACCCCGGGTGGACGTGTTTCCACCGGGCAGGTATCGTACCAGGCACCGTGGCTGCAGCCCCTCGTGGCCACGCGAAGCGGATACGGTAGAGCAAGCCAAACCCCACGCCGCTTGCAAGGCGCGTTAGGCCCCAACGTGCGACCCGCACGCGTCTGTTTGGACGGTGCCGCGAACGATGCCAGACGCGGGGTCGATGCACGGCCCCACGTCAACTTGACGTCTCCACCGGGCAGGTACACGTCCCGGTAATTCCTCTCGCCAGACAGGCTTCGGAACGCCGCTTTTTCACGCAGCGCAAGGTCGATCCCACCTTTTGTCGGAGCGGGGCGAGGAAGAATAATACTCGTCCTTTTTTCCTCGTGTCTTTTCCTCTTCCGTTTCCGGTCACTTCCGTTTCCGGCCACTCCCTCAGAAGGGCTCCTGACCCTCCAACCACAACAACTACACAACAACTTAATATACTACACACGGATAAGCAAAGACCTGAATGGTAATTCACATACATTCACATAAATATGTAACACTCCCCCCCTTCAAGAAAGAAAGTTTGAACCCAGCGAAAACTTTCTTTGCCGGCCAATTTGGAGAAACAAACCAGATAACTCAACCCCCCCCACATTATCCGTTCCCCCCGGGCACAGTTATCACTTAAAAATAAAGCAACCAAAATTTCACCACAACCCCTCCAGATTACTCCCTCTGGACTAAGTACCAACAACGACATTGTCCCTGCCAAATCAAACTCCATCTCACGATCCTCTGACTTTGACCGTAAGTTTCTTGGGAATGAAGGTTAAGGGGTTGATCAAAGATCCAAAGTTAAGCAACTCGATAGCACTTTTTCCGGGAGGCCAAGCCGAGTATTCACTACATGGATGCCTTTAGGAACGCGGAGTTCACGGTTAGTCCGTGCAGGAAAGTTCTCTACATGGGCGCCTTGAGGAACGTGGAGTTCACGGTTAGTCCGTGCATGAAAGTTCACTACATGGACGCCTTTAGGAACGGCGTTCACGGTTAATTCGTGTAGGAATCTTGGCTCGGCGGCTCCGCCGCCTTCAGTGCTTCAACTTCTCAGAACTTCCCTAATAATTAGGGTGGGACCACTGGTCCCTGTAGTCCCATGAATAGCGGTCTCCTTCTCGGCCACTACCAAAACTACCGCCCAGTTGTCCTCTCCTGTAGACCTCTCGACGCCTACGAAATGCCTTCCCTACTGTTATGGTCCGACCCTCCAAATCCTTGCCATTCCAATTCTTCTCTGCCTCTCTGGCGTCTTTTGTGCTGGCAAACGTGACAAAGCCGAACCCTCTTGACTGTTGCGTTTCCCAGTCTCTTACCAACCGCACTTCCACCAGCGGCCCATATCTGTTGAAGACAGAGGTCAGAACTTCTTCCTCTGTTTTGAAGTTCAGTCCCCCTACAAATAACTTGGCACTTTGGTCGCCCTCCCGAGCTGGTGTGGTGTTATTTTCCCTGCTGGGCTCTTTACCAACCCTCAGGTTACCATAAACTTGACCCCCGGCCAAATCATTCCCGATAACCACAGATACACCCTCTACAGGAAGCGTGGCTTGTAAACCGACGGTGACCGGTCCTGACACCAAATCGGACTCCAACTGGATGACCTGAAGGGGAGCACTAACACCGCCCCCGATCCCCTGTAAACGAACACTATCCCCCGTTGCCGTCTCCTCGGACCATGGCAAAATGCCTTCAAGCATTAAAGATTGATGGGCCCCTGTGTCCCTCAATATCCTAACCGGTCTCCGGTTAGTCGAGGCTCCATCCAGTGACACAAACCCCTCTGAAATAAATGGTTGGTAACCCTTTTGATGGCGATTTCTTACGCTAGCCATCGCATTCGGAGTTGTAATAGTCGGACTCCGCTCTGGGTTGTCCCTTTTCATGAGGTAACAACTGGACATAAAGTGTCCAGGTTTCGTGCAAAACGCGCAAGTAGGCCCGGAGGAAAAACTCGGGGTCTGCCTCGGGCCCCCCGAACTATAAGTTTGTCTTGGGCCCGCATCCCTCTGATTTCGAACCGGTGGGGTATCATAGTTGTCCCCATAATCATCTCGAGGCCGCCGCCATGTATGGTCGTTCTCCGCACCTGCTGTTCCCCACCTCCCCTGCGGAGATCTAGGCGAGGAGATAGGTTCGTGGACCCCTATTCGGTGGGTTAAGGCATAATCATCTGCCATGGTGGCTGCGTCCCACAACTTTGGTACCTTCTTTTCCTGCAGGTACACTTTGATGTCCTCGTGGACACACTGCTGGAATTCCTCCACCAGGATCAAGTCCCGCAATGTCTCGAAGTCTTTCCCGACTCCTTTTGACTCACACCACCGATCAAACATGTTTTCTTTCACTCTGGCAAACTCCACATGGGTCTCACTCTCCCTCTTCCTTGCATTCCTGAATTTTTGCCTGTAAGCTTCCGGAACCAACTCATAGGCCTTGAGGATGTGCTTCTTCAGTACCTCATAATCTGCACATTGGTCCATTGGTAGCGCCGAATAAATTTGCTGAGCTTTCCCCACCAGCACACTTTGCACGAGTATGGTCCAGGCCTCCTCCGGCCAGTTTAATTGTCGAGCCACTTTCTCAAAGTGTGGGAAAAATTTCGCGACTTCTTTTTCACTGAACGGTGGAACCAGCCTCACATGTCTGCCCACATCCCAGGTTTTCTGGTTAGGTGTCGACCCCGTCAGCAAGGGTGGTGCCTCTCCCCGTTCTCTCATTAACTCCAGCTCCTTGAATTTGATTTCTTGCTGAAGCTCCATGTCACGTTCCTTTAATTCCCTTTCCGCTTTTCTCTCCTCTGCTTCGAGGTCCCTTGCAGCTCTCCTCTCCTCTGCTTTTCTCCCTTCTAACCTTTCCTGGAGTTCTCGTTCCACTCTCCTTTCCTCTGCTTGTTTCTCTTCTCTCCTCGCTTCTGCTTTCCTTTCTTCTTCTGCTCTTTCCTTTTCTGCTTTCCTTTCTTCTTCTGCTAACCTTTCCTGGAGTTCTCGTTCCACTCTCCTTTCCTCTGCTTGTTTCTCTTCTCTCCTCGCTTCTGCTTTCCTTTCTTCTTTTGCTCTTTCCTTTTCTGCTTTCCTTTCTTCTTCTTTTAACCTTTCCTGGAGTTCTCGTTCCACTCTCCTTTCCTCTTCTTGCTTCTCTTCTCTCCTCTCTTCTGCTTTCCTTTCTTCTTCTGCTCTTTCCTTTTCTGCTTTCCTTTCTTCTTCTGCTCTTTCCTTTTCTGCTTTCCTTTCTTCTTCTTTAATCCGTTCCTGGCTCCGTAATTGCAACTCCAGTTTCCGGAGCTCAACGTCTTCTGGTTCTTCGGGTAGCCACTCCCAGGCTAACTCGTCCCATGTTCCTAATCCCACCATAGATTGTATCACCGTGGCCTGCAACTCTGACTTCCTCAAATTAGTTCGGACCTCCAAGTTAAAATGTTTGGCCAATTTCAAGAGGTCCGACTTTAGCAACGCTCGGAACTGTGCCTCACTCGGGGTTACCCCAAAGTTCTGTGCCACAAACGCCCTGGTGCCTATCGTTAACACCTGTTAACCTTCACCCAAGACTTTACCCCAATTTCTCAAATTTTTTTTTACCAATTAATAATTAATTAATAAATTTTAATTAATAAAAAATATTATTATTTTATTATTTTATACAATTTTAAATCCCGGACGAGCCCCCAATTCTGTTACGTGGTCCCCTCGGTGAATACCTGGTCTCGGTGACCCCCGGACCGTGAGAGGAACTCCGCCAGCAAGCTGTACTATATATGCGCTTTCGCCACGCAATCCATATGAATTTCACCCAGGAGACAACTGATGTTCAAGGATATATTTCCAATGGAAATGATACCATACAATTTCAATGACACAACCACGGAGATTTTCCCCGAGCAATCAACAATACACAATCATCACCAATTCCCAATTCACAATCAATTCCCTATGATTAAGATGGCCATCTTATACATGTGTGTCCCGGTGAGTACTCACGACACCCTTTTGGTCTCGGTCCCGCACAATGTCTCTGGGCCCCTCCTGACCAAGATGATGGTCGCCGTCGCCGCACTCGGGCGGTTGAACGAACCCCGGGTGGACGTGTTTCCACCGGGCAGGTATCGTACCAGGCACCGTGGCTGCAGCCCCTCGTGGCCACGCGAAGCGGATACGGTAGAGCAAGCCAAACCCCACGCCGCTTGCAAGGCGCGTTAGGCCCCAACGTGCGACCCGCACGCGTCTGTTTGGACGGTGCCGCGAACGATGCCAGACGCGGGGTCGATGCACGGCCCCACGTCAACTTGACGTCTCCACCGGGCAGGTACACGTCCCGGTAATTCCTCTCACCAGACAGGCTTCGGAACGCCGCTTTTTCACGCAGCGCAAGGTCGATCCCACCTTTTGTCGGAGCGGGGCGAGGAAGAATAATACTCGTCCTTTTTTCCTCGTGTCTTTTCCTCTTCCGTTTCCGGTCACTTCCGTTTCCGGCCACTCCCTCAGAAGGGCTCCTGACCCTCCAACCACAACAACTACACAACAACTTAATATACTACACACGGATAAGCAAAGACCTGAATGGTAATTCACATACATTCACATAAATATGTAACAGTTACAGAGGATCTTGGAGGAACCTGTCTTATTTAAACCTCAGACATTTAGTTTGGTTTGCTCTTTGTTGTTGAAGTGTGCGCGTCACCATGCCGAGATCAAAAGAGCTCTTTGACACCTTCAGAAAGAAGGATATAGATGCCTACGAGTCTGGGAAGGGATTTCAAAAGATCTCCAAACAATTTGAAATCAATCATTCGACTGTCCGGAAGATCATCTACAAGTGGAGAAGATTCCAAACAACTGTCAACTTGTTCAGGCCAGGCCACCCCAGCAAGTTCAGCCCGAGAGCAGACCTCAAGATGCTGAAAGAAGTCTCTAAGAACCCCAGAATAATAATAATAATAATACATTTATTTTATATAGCGCTTTTCAAGAAGCCCAAAGACGCTTTGACAGAGTACAAAAACAAGTGCAAAAGACAAAAATCAATAGGTAAATAATCAAAGCAAAAGGAAGGAGAAGGAGAAGAGATAGTCAGGGGTTAAATGCTGTGGGTTAAATGTTGAATGCAGTTTTGAACAGGTGGGTCTTGAGTGATGTTTTGAATGTGGTGAGTGAGGAGGAGTCTCTGATGGTGTGAAGTAGTGAGTTCCAGAGGGTGGGAGCAGCGATGGAGAAGGCCCTGTCCCCCCAGGATCTGAATTTGGTCCGGATGGGGGGGGGGGGGGGGTCAGGAGGTTGGTACCAGCAGAGCGGAGGTTGCTGGTGGGAGTGTGTCTGGAGAGGAGTTCAGCCAGGTAGGATGGGGCGAGGTTATGGAGGGCTTTGTAGGTCAAGAGGAGGATTTTGTACTGGATTCTCTGGGGGATGGGGAGCCAGTGAAGCTTGTAAAGGACGGGGGTGATGTGGTCACGGGTCCGGGAATGGGTGAGTAGATGGGCAGCGGAGTTCTGAATGTATTGGAGTTTATTGGTGATTGGAGATATTGGAGAATGTCATCACGGGACCTACAGGTAGCTCTTGCCACTGTTGATGTCAAAGTGCACGAGTCTACCATTAGAAAGAGGCTGCACAAATTTGATCTACATTGGAGGTGTGCCAGGAGGGAACCTTTGCTGTCCAGAAAGAACATTAGGGCAAGACTAAAGTTTGCCAATGAACACCTCAGCAAAGACCAGCACTTCTGGAACAATGTGCTCTGGACAGATGAGTCAAAGGTAGAGCTATTTGGCCACAGTACCAGAAGACATGTTTGGCGAAAACCAAAGACAGCATTTGACCACAAGGACCTGATACCAACTGTAAAGCCTGGTGGTGGAAATATTATGGTTTGGGGCAGCTTTGCTGCATCAGGGCCTGGGCAGCTCACCATCATATAATCCACTATGAATTCTTCATTGTACCAGAGGGTGCTTGAGGATAATGTGAGGCCATCTGTCGGAAGTTGAAGCTCAACCGAAGGTGCACCTTGCAACATGACAATGACCCTAAGCATACCAGTAAATCCACCAAGGAATGGCTGAAAAGAATGAAAAATACCTTTTAAAATGAGGAACAAGCAAGGAAGCACGTACCTTTTAAAATGAAGAACAAGCAAGGAAGCACGTTCCTTTTAAAATGAGGAACAAGCAAGGAAGCACGTACCTTTTAAAATGAGGAACAAGCAAGGAAGCACGTACTTTTAAAATGAGGAACAATAAAGGAAGCACGTACCTTTTGAAATGAGGAACAAGCAAGGAAGCACGTACCTTTTAAAATGAAGAACAAGCAAGGAAGCACGTACCTTTTAAAATGAGGAACAAGCAAGGAAGCACGTACTTTTAAAATGAGGAACAATAAAGGAAGCACGTACCTTTTAAAATGAGGAACAACCAAGGAAGCACGTCCCTTTTAAAATGAGGAACAAGCAAGGAAGCACGTACCTTTTCAAATGAGGAACAAGCAAGGAAGCACGTACTTTTAAAATGAGGAACAATAAAGGAAGCACGCACCTTTTAAAATGAGGAACAACCAAGGAAGCACGTACCTTTTAAAATGAAGAACAAGCAAGGAAGCACGTACCATTTAAAATGAGGAACAAGCAAGGAAGCACGTACTTTTAAAATGAGGAACAATAAAGGAAGCACGTACCTTTTAAAATGAGGAACAAGCAAGGAAGCACGTACTTTTAAAATGAGGAACAATAAAGGAAGCACGTACCTTTTGAAATGAGGAACAAGCAAGGAAGCACGTACCTTTTAAAATGAGGTACAAGCAAGGAAGCACGTACCTTTTAAAATGAGGAACAAGCAAGGAAGCACGTACTTTTAAAATGAGGAACAATAAAGGAAGCACGTACCTTTTAAAATGAGGAACAAGCAAGGAAGCACGTACCTTTTAAAATGAAGAACAAGCAAGGAAGCACGTACCTTTTAAAATGAGGAACAAGCAAGGAAGCACGTACCTTTTAAAATAAGTTACAAGCAAGGAAGCACGTACCTTTTAAAATGAGGAACAAGCAAGGAAGCACGTACTTTTAAAATGAGGAACAATAAAGGAAGCACGTACCTTTTAAAATGAGGAACAAGCAAGGAAGCACGTACCTTTTAAAATGAGGAACAAGCAAGGAAGCACGTACTTTTAAAATGAGGAACAATAAAGGAAGCACGTACCTTTTGAAATGAGGAACAAGCAAGGAAGCACGTACCTTTTAAAATGAGGAACAAGCAAGGAAGCACGTACCTTTTAAAATGAGGAACAAGCAAGGAAGCACGTACCTTTTAAAATGAGGAACAAGCAAGGAAGCACGTACTTTTAAAATGAGGAACAATAAAGGAAGCACGTACCTTTTAAAATGAGGAACAACCAAGGAAGCACGTCCCTTTTAAAATGAGGAACAAGCAAGGAAGCACGTACCTTTTCAAATGAGGAACAAGCAAGGAAGCACGTACTTTTAAAATGAGGAACAATAAAGGAAGCACGTACCTTTTAAAATGAGGAACAAGCAAGGAAGCACGTACCTTTTAAAATGAGGAACAATAAAGGAAGCACGTACCTTTTAAAATGAGGAACAAGCAAGGAAGCACGTACTTTTAAAATGAGGAACAATAAAGGAAGCACGTACCTTTTGAAATGAGGAACAAGCAAGGAAGCACGTACCTTTTAAAATGAGGAACAATCAAGGAAGCACGTACCTTTTAAAATGAGGAACAAGCAAGGAAGCACGTACCTTTTAAAATGAGGAACAAGCAAGGAAGCACGTACCTTTTAAAATGAAGAACAAGCAAGGAAGCACGTACCTTTTAAAATGAGGAACAAGCAAGGAAGCACATACTTTTAAAATGAGGAACAATAAAGGAAGCACGTACCTTTTAAAATGAAGAACAAGCAAGGAAGCACGTACCTTTTAAAATGAGGAACAAGCAAGGAAGCACGTACTTTTAAAATGAGGAACAATAAAGGAAGCACGTACCTTTTAAAATGAGGAACAAGCAAGGAAGCACGTACCTTTTAAAATGAAGAACAAGCAAGGAAGCACGTACCTTTTAAAATGAAGAACAAGCAAGGAAGCACGTACCTTTTAAAATGAGGAACAAGCAAGGAAGGACGTACTTTTTAAAATGAGGAACAAGCAAGGAAGCACGTACTTTAAAAATGAGGAACAAGAAAGGAAGCACGTACTTTTTAAAATGAGGAACAAGCAAGGAAGCACGTACCTTTTAAAATGAGGAACAAGCAAGGAAGCATGTACCTTTTAAAATGAAGAACAAGCAAGGAAGCACATACCTTTTAAAATGAGGATCAAGCAAGGAAGCACGTACCTTTTAAAATGAGGAACAAGCAAGGAAGCATGTACCTTTTAAAATGAAGAACAAGCAAGGAAGCACGTACCTTTTAAAATGAAGAACAAGCAAGGAAGCACGTACCTTTTAAAATGAGGAACAAGCAAGGAAGCACGTACCTTTTAAAATGAGGAACAAGCAAGGAAGCACGTACCTTTCAAAATGAGGAACAAGCAAGGAAGCACGTACCTTTTAAAATGAGGAACAAGCAAGGAAGCACGTACCTTTTAAAATGAGGAACAAGCAAGGAAGCACGTACCTTTCAAAATGAGGAACAAGCAAGGAAGCACGTACCTTTTAAAATGAGGAACAAGCAAGGAAGCACGTACCTTTTAAAATGAGGAACAAGCAAGGAAGCACGTACCTTTTAAAATGAGGAACAATAAAGGAAGCACGTACCTTTTAAAATGAGGAACAAGCAAGGAAGCACGTACCTTTCAAAATGAGGAACAAGCAAGGAAGCACATACCTTTTAAAGTCTTTATTGGTATGACTCGGCCGGGATCGAACCACTGACCTCAGTCTCAGAGCGGACTCTCTAACCATTTAACACGAGATTGTGAATTGTTACTCCCAGCTAGATGGCTCGATGACAGCAGAAGCCATTTGCATTTTTGCCTCCACAATCCCTACCCTGTTTAGAATCACGTGCGGGCACGGGCAACTTGCTCATGTGATGCAATCCTGTAAATAATAAAACTTACTTCTTCTTTCTTCCAGTCGATCGTCAGCCATTCAATATGCAAAACCAGCAGATCTCAGCCATTATTGGGGCCTGCTGATCAAGCAGGAAGCGTTCCAACCTCTTACCAACTGGTATATGGGACACTTCCAGCAAGTGTTCTGCAGTTTGGGCCTCTCCACAATCACAGCTTGTTGTGTCAGCTCGGTCCCAGGTATACATGACATTGTAGCGGCTGCCGCTGGGGTTTCACAATCGCCTTGCACCTATCAAGGACGCGGAGCGATCACCATGCCGGGCTCGTCCAGGACGCCCGGGCAGGCCCGCGCTCAACTTGCCAGGCCTCGGTCGGGACGCCCGGGCATGCCCGGGCATGCCTGGGCAGGCTCGCCCTCAACTTGCCAGGCCGCAGCCAGGACGCTGGGCCACGCCCCCTGGCGCCGGGCCTGGGCAAACCCCCTGGGTTAATAGATATATATTGCTGACCGAAAAACGGGTTTTCAGAGTGCCTGAGTGTTTGATTTCATTAAAGCAACTCGGATGAATTCTAGCTTTTTGTCGCGTCCATTCTTCCGATCGACGTGGGAGCCCCAGCTCCTTCATTGGTGACCTATCGACATGGACACGGCAGTCGCCCTTAAACTGCCTACCTTCTGGGAGGCTCACGCGGCGGTTTGGTTCGCACAGGCGGAGTCCCTGTTCGCCCTGCGAGGCATCACGGCCGACGACACCCGCTTCCACCATGTGGTAGCTGCGCTCGGGTCGGCTACCGCGGCCCGCGCCCTGAGCCTCCTCGAAAGCCCGCCAGCCGCTGACAAATACGGCGCGATTAGGAAGCTTCTCCTCGATGCTTTCGCCCTCCCATCGGCGGAACGCGCACGGCGCCTGCTCGATCTGCCTGAGCTCGGCGACACGCGCCCTTCCGTGCGAATGGACTACATGCTTTCACTGCTCGGCGAGCACTCTCCGGCATTCCTGTTCCGGGAGCTGTTCCTCCGTCAGCTGCCTAACCCGGTACGCCTCGCCCTGGCAAGCACGACGATCACAGATCCCCGGGCCCTTGCCAGAGAAGCCGACAAGATCTCCGCCGCAGGACAGCGCATCGCAGCGGCGACATGGGACCCACCGCCGTCCGACGCAACACCCAGGGCGCCCGAGCACCCGGCACGGTCGACGGCCGAACTGCCGACGCCATTGGCGGCCGCTCTACCGAGCCGACCACCTCCAGCACGACGACCGAGGCCTCCACCTGACCAAGCGTGGTGTTACTATCATGCCAGGTTCGGACAGAAGGCCCGGACATGCCGACCCCCGTGCACCTTCGGCAGGCCGGGAAACGGCCGGGCCGGCGTTCATTACCAGCCATGAGCGCCGGCCACACGGGCAACTTACTGTTCATCACGGATAAAGCGTCCGGACGGGGCTTCCTGTGCGACACCGGCGCCCAACTGAGCGTCATACCCGCCTCTGACCAGGACAGGCAATCCGCGGTTTGCGGCCCCTCCTTAGTTGCGGCCAACGGATCGACTATCCGCACCTTCGGCCCGCGCAACGTCACCCTCTGCTTCGGCGGCCAACGCTTTGCTTGGACGTTTGTAACAGCCAACGTGCCCGTGGCTCTGCTAGGCGCCGACTTCCTCTGCGCACACGGACTGCTGGTGGACGTCCAACGGCGTCGTTTAATCAACGCTGAAACCTTCAGCTCCCTGGTATGCACATTGAGCAGCTCCGCGCCGACCGAGCTGGCATGCACCGTCCCGGCGGCGAACGAGTTTGCTCGCCTGCTCACGGAGTTCCCGGCCCTCACGCGGCCGACGTTTTCGGCCGTCGCAGTACGGCATGGGATCGAGCACCACATACCAACCACGGGCCCGCCGGTCTACGCCAGGGCCCGTCGCCTCGACCCAGCCAAGCTCGCCGTAGCGAAGGCCGAATTCGACGCGTTGGAGCACCTCGGCATCGTGCGGCGCTCCGATAGCGCGTGGGCCTCGCCACTGCACATCGTGCCAAAGCCGGGGGGTGGATGGCGCCCGTGTGGTGACTACCGCCGTCTGAATGACGCTACCACCCCCGACAGGTACCCGATCCCGCATATCCAAGACTTCTCCGCCCGTCTGGCGGGATGGGTCATTTTTTCGAAAATTGATCTCATACGGGGATATCACCAGGTACCTGTCAGGGCGGCCGACGTCCCTAAAACGGCAGTCATCACGCCGTTCGGCTTATTCGAATTCTTGCGGATGCCGTTTGGTCTCAAGAACGCGGCTCAGGCGTTCCAGCGCTTGATGGACGGCGTGCTGCGTGACCTGCCGTTCCTTTTCCTTTACCTGGACGACATCCTCGTTGCCAGCACGTCCCGGGCCGAGCACCTCCTCCACCTCCGAACACTGTTCGAGCGCCTCAGCGAGCACGGCCTCATCGTCAACCCGGCCAAATGCCACTTCGGCACGACGGCCGTTGATTTTTTGGGCCACCACATCACCAAGAACGGGGCCGTGCCGCTGCCAACCAAGGTCGAGGCCATCACCACGTTCCCGCGTCCCCGCACCATAAAGGCCCTGCAGGAATTCCTGGGAATGGTGAATTTTTATCACCGCTTCGTGCCCCGCGCTGCTCAACTCATGCGGCCCCTCTACGACGCCCTCCGGGGCAAGCCGGCCAAGCACGACATCGCCTGGTCCGCAGCAATGGATGCGGCCTTCCAACGCTCAAAGCGGGCCCTCGCCGACGCAACACTGCTCGCTCACCCGGTGCTCAATGCTCCCATCGCCCTCACCACGGATGCCTCCGACTACGCGGTGGGCGCCGTACATGAGCAATGGGTGAACGGGGTTTGGCAGCCACTCGCTTTTTTCAGCCGGCAGCTCCGGCCGAACGAGCTCAAATACAGCACGTTTGACCAGGAGCTCCTCGGTCTACACCTGGCCGTCCGCCATTTCCGCCACCTCCTGGAGGGCCGACCTTTCACGGCGTTCGTCGACCACAAGCCGTTGATTTACGCCATGGCCAAGGTCACGGAGCCATGGTCGGCCCGCCAACAGCGCCACCTCTCCGCCGTGTCGGAGTTTACCACGGACATCCGGCACGTCGCCGGCAAAAACAACGCCGTGGCCGACTGTCTTTCCCGGGCCAGCGCGAACGCGGTCCACCTGGGCGTGGATTTTGCGATTATGGCGGCGGACCAAACCACCGACACCACGGTGCAAGCCCTCCGGGCGGCGGACACGGGCGTCCGCCTGGCCGACATCCCCTGCGCGGACACTGTCCTGCTCTGCGACGTCTCCCAAGCTCAGCCTCACCCCCATCGTGCCCGTCACCTGGCAACGCCGCATCTTCGCCTCCCTCCACGGCCTTTCCCACCCGGGCCGGAAAGCTTCCCAGAAGCTGGTGTCGGCGCGTTTCATCTGGCACGGCCTTCGTCGGGACGTCCGCGATTGGACCA
Source organism: Myxine glutinosa (assembly GCF_964187855.1). NCBI lineage: Eukaryota > Metazoa > Chordata > Myxini > Myxiniformes > Myxinidae > Myxine > Myxine glutinosa. The sequence continues at coordinate 247,925,936 of NC_136261.1, forward strand.
GCGCCTGCACGGCCTGCCAACGGGCCAAGGTCCACCGACACACCCAGGCCCCGCTGGCACCTTTCACCGTGCCCGAACGACGTTTCGACCACGTCAACGTGGATCTGGTGGGCCCCCTCCCCCCGTCACGGGGGTTCACACACCTGCTCACCATGGTGGACAGGACCACCAGGTGGCCGGAGGCCGTTCCCCTCGTCTCCACCACCACCGCCGACGTGGCGCAGGCTTTCATCGCCACCTGGGTCGCCCGCTTCGGCGCACCGGCGGACATCTCGTCAGACCGCGGACCACAGTTCACCTCCGAGCTGTGGGGCGCGGTCGCCCGCAACCTGGGGGTCAAGCTCCACCGTACTACGGCCTACCACCCCCAAGCAAACGGGTTGTGCGAGCGATTCCACCGCTCCATGAAGGCCGCGCTCATGGCCGGCCTTCAAGACGGCGGTTGGGCCGACCGGCTGCCGTGGGTCCTTTTGGGCCTTCGCACGGCCCCCAAGGAGGACCTCCAGGCATCCACCGCCGAGCTGGTCTATGGCCAGGTGCTACGCGTCCCGGGCGAATTCGTGCCCGACGCTACCAGTCCCTGGTCCGCAGCTCACCAGCGCTCGGACCTCCAGGAGGCCGCCCGACGGTTTGCCCCCGTGCCGACATCCCACCACGGTGACCCCCAGTCCTACGTCCCCCCAGCACTCCGCACAGCGGAGTATGTTTTTGTGCGTCGCGACGCACATCGGTGGCCACTCCAGCCGCCGTACGACGGGCCCTTCCGGGTGCTGCGACGGGACGACAAGTCGTTCGTCATCGACATCGGCGGCAGGTCGGACCGGATTGCAGTGGACCGCCTCAAGCCGGCGCACGTGGACGTCGACCACCCACCACGGGTGGCCCTTCCGCCACGGCGAGGCCGCCCCCCGTCCACGGGGCCCCCCACTCGACCGCCCACCACCTCACCGGACCCCCTCCCACGACCCGCCAGGGGTCGCTTCGGCCGGGTCATCAGGACCCCCCTCAAGTTGACCCTGCCGGTGCAAGTCGATTCTGGGGGGACGTGTGTAGCGGCTGCCGCTGGGGTTTCACAATCGCCTTGCACCTATCAAGGACGCGGAGCGATCACCATGCCGGGCTCGTCCAGGACGCCCGGGCAGGCCCGCGCTCAACTTGCCAGGCCTCGGTCGGGACGCCCGGGCATGCCCGGGCATGCCCGGGCAGGCTCGCCCTCAACTTGCCAGGCCGCAGCCAGGACGCTGGGCCACGCCCCCTGGCGCCGGGCCTGGGCAAACCCCCTGGGTTAATAGATATATATTGCTGACCGAAAAACGGGTTTTCAGAGTGCCTGAGTGTTTGATTTCATTAAAGCAACTCGGATGAATTCTAGCTTTTTGTCGCGTCCATTCTTCCGATCGACGTGGGAGCCCCAGCTCCTTCAACATCCTTAAAACATTCAATACCTGTACGCAGTCTTGTAATAAGTGTGCGTTGTGTAAACTTCGTGCGACAAGGCCTTCTCTATGCCCTGAAAAGTTCACAGGTCTTTAGAATGGCTGTCATCTGCATAGGCCAATTTCATACCGTATGTGTGTGGCAAGTCAACTGTATAGAGGTTGAAAAGTGCTGGAGCAAGAACAGACCGTTGGGGGGCGACATTCTTAAGGTTCCGAAAGGTGTGTACAACCACTATACCAAACGTTGGTATTTGGTCAATTGGTCGCGAGCGCATTGTTAACGTCGGGGTAACGTTGCCTATTGGTTGTAATCGCGACGTCTATTTTTCCAACGTTGGCCTGACGTTGCCTATTGGTTGCAATTGCGACGTCTATTTTTCCAACGTTGCCCTGACGTTGCCTATTGGTTGCAATTGCGACGGCTATTTTCCAACGTTGGCCTGACGTTGCCTATTGGTTGCAATTGCGACGGCTATTTTCCAACGTTGGCCTGACGTTGCCTATTGGTTGCAATTGCGACGGCTATTTTCTAACGTTGGGCTGACGGTGTTGTGTTAGCTGGGATAGTCCATTTATCAGCACCCAAAAAACAGCAGTTGGAGATTTCATCGATGACTTACTTTAAATTCATATTAGAGATTGTACTTCTGATGTACCGCACTCTGTTACAGAGCATCATCGGTGCTACCGAAGCAGTTTCTTGGAAAGGGTTATGCTGTGTGGTTTGCCATTGCCTTCCCAGGAGTAGCTATGGCAGGAATCTGTAACTTGCTCATGGTGCTGACTATAGGTCGCCACACTCTTGAAGGGCTCTTTAATGTCCAACAACTGTTGGCACAATAGATACACAGTTTAACATCCATTCAAGGGACGGCACACACATTATTGAGTCACCCTGCTTGTGAAACACCAGGATGATAGTTTATAGCTGGGCTGCTATTCCAACCCAGGATAGACAGCTAAGAATCGAGTGTGCGTACAATCTGTGCACAGGAAGATTATCTATGCACAGAATGCCCCAATCTACGAACAGGAAGTCACACATTTTGTCTGTGGAAGTGTGATGATGTTGGGTGGCATTGCTGAAACCTTTCGCACCAATTTGACCCATTCCCATGGTAATGTGACCGCAAGATTGTTACATTCATGAAATTTTACATCAACATGTTTTACCTACCCTTCAACAACGTGGTCCAGAAATAATGTTTATGCATGATAATGCTCTTGCTCTCAGGACCATTCGAACAAGGCATGTTCTTGTCAATGGCAACACTAATGTCATGGCACCCTGGTCTGCCATCTCGCCAAATTTAAATCCAATTGAACATCTCTGGGATATCATAGATTGTTGCATTCTGTCCTTGTCAAGACAGCCATGGACCATTGATGAGCTGGAACAGGAGTTGATTCGGGCGTGGGATGCTGTCCCCCAGGCTCAGATTCCAGTGCTCATAAGGTCAACGTTGACGACGACGATGCAATGAGGCGATTGCTACCGGAGGTGGACAAACCCAGCATTGAGATTGTTTCTTCCACGTTCGTTTGATTCCCATGTGAAAGCATTCGCCACAACGGAGCATTAGGTCATAATGAAATGAAAGAACCACCTTTAGAGGCCATTTTTCCCCACAGAGCAGGGGTTGGCCTGTTTCGGGCACCTTGGTCCCCTTTTTGAAGCAATGTTTTATGGCCGAATGCCCTTCCTGCCACCAAAAAAACCTTCCAGCCACCAACCCTGTTGGTCACCTCTTGCGACACACAGGGAATTACCAGTGAACTGGTACTCAATTTGCCGAACTCGTTAATGATGACAGGCTGAGTCAACCCTCCTGGTGTTAATTCAGCGATCGACTGGGATTCAGAGCCCAGGATCTTAGGATCCCAAGCCGGCACCCTAGCCGCTAAGCCAACACCAGGCCAAGGTCATAATGAAATGGACGTGTAATTATTCATCATTTATGTGCATCAGAGGTTTGCACAGCATATGTCTCATGATATCACAGAAAGAAATCGCACCAACAATAATCACGCAGTTGGCCTTTTATGGTGGAGAGTGCACTGCGTCTGGAATGTAACCCAGGCTAGACAACTCAAAGGTGAGAGTGCTTGCTATCTCTGTACCATCCTGTGGGACCATGCGCACAAATTGTGTGCAGCCTCGTTATATAACGTTTCCGCATGGAATTCGTGTTATATGTCTGCGACACTCTCAGTACATCGTGAGCCATTCCTGGCTGGAGCTTACGGCACAAGTGATAAGTGGAAAAGCAGCAAAACAGTTCTGTAAGCAGGGCCTGCATCCCTGAACCGTGACAACACTTCTTCGATTCCGCAGTTGCTTGTTCTGGCATACAAGGCATCAGGATACAAGAAGGGCAAATTCTACACTCATATTTCCTCTAAAATCTCAGCCCGAGAGCTTTTTTTTTGTTTGCCCATCGCTGGAAACCATATTTCAGGGCAGTCGGGACGTCAAAACGCATTCACGGACCGCAGGCTCATAAGGCACCATGTAATATTAACCATCACGACTCATTAGTCGCGTTTCGCTCCTGCATTCAGACATGCGCCACGAGTGGAACAAGAGGGAGAGAGGGGGCCCGGATAATGAAAGGAAAGCAGATTTGCATTCCGCCGCTGATTCCTACGCACGTTGTAGAAAAATGAGTGCAATCAGCTGTAGCGTCTGGGAATTGCATCGGATTGGGGATGGGTGGAAGGGGCATGGGGGTTCACCGAGCTTTTGCCTTAAAAAAAAGAAGAAAAAAAACATCATTCAGTTCCATCTGGCCAAGGAAATTACCAACCGATGTTTCATAAAGGAACCCCGATGTTCCAAGGAGCCCCGATGTTCCATCACATGCAAATACATCCACTAACGGAACTGGCAAATCGTACGAAATAACTAAATAAAGTAATCTGCTGCGAAATACAATTCCAAAAGCGTCAAATAGAATTGCTACTCCAGCATGTTTAATGCATTTTATGCGGTTAATCCCCTGATGCGGAATATAAAGAAATATATAAAGTCTTGTTCAGGCTGCGCCGCTCGAAATATAGCGAGGATGTTGGCAGGTACATGGCTCGTAGCTGCAGAATGCAGCTTCCAATCACGAGCAAACATTCTCGCATTGTCGCTATCAGTGTATTGGCAATATTTTCACCTTCAACATGGAACCCACATCGTCTCATGTCGCGGACGCCAAACGCCTGTGGTTTGACAAATGAAGTGGGATATTTACACCTTGTTTGCCGTACGCGTACTCTCAAGGTAAGGTGCAGCCTGGTGTTCGTAATAACGAGATTTCTTTTGTACTTTTGAATGCAGCATGTCCATGCTCTCTCCAGACGGAGCGTCGTTTCTGCCGAAGCAGTTTCTTTTGGGCAATGTTGTGATCCTGGACTGGTTCCCACTCCGACGCACAATTGATTGTACAATTCCCCTCCAGAATAAAAATAGAGGTTGACAAAGTTTTGGAAATCTCCCTTTTTCCCAAAACCTAGAAAATGCATTAATATATTTGTTTCATTAATTAATAAAATAATTATTTAATTATTGGTATTTATTTATTTATTTATTTATAATGACCAAAATAGGATACCTAGAAAATGTATTTATTTATTTGTTTGTTTGTTTCATTAATTAATTAAATAATTATTTAATTATTATTATTTATTTATGTATTTATTTATATCGACCAAAATAGGATTTGCCAGATACAATTGGTTGTTGTTGGCGTTTTGTATGCAGCCTGTGGCTGCTGTTTGCATCATTTTTCTGGAAGCGTGTTCATGCTGCCGGTGCAGTGTCCCAATTACCAGTGAGCTTGGTTACATCAATTGTACTGACTCTCAGAAGGATGACAGGCTGAGTCAAACCCCTGGCATTAATCCAATGATTGACCAGGATTCGAACCCAGGATCACAAGGTATCCCAAGGCAGCACCCAACCAGGATCAATTGCCACTGGCCATATGGTGTTTCAGCTCAATAGGTATGTGAACACCATTTACTTTGTCTCAATAACAATCGTCGATTAAATATTTTGGGGAAAGGGCCTGTAAGTGGCAAACGGAATACAATTTAGGGAAGTGTAAGGTAAGATGAACGGGAAGAAAGAAACAAAAAGAAGAACAGAAGCATGACATATAAGTATTAACATTATCATACTATAATGGAGAGATTCTGCAGTGTAATGGTTAGGAATGTTTTTCAGAATAATTGGAAATAAAATCCATCGTCAGTGAGTCAAATGTCAGGCAGTCAGGTAAAGCAAATAAAATGTAAGGATTTTGTTTAAATTTCTTAAAACAATGTTAGCATTGCATAGAAGTCTAGTTACGTACATTTATATCTCAATTAGAATTACTATCGGGCACTCCCTCCCTCAGGGTCCTCCGGGCAGGAGCACCCTTCTCCGCCCACCTTCAGTGGTGCTATGGCACATTCTTGGAAATGCACTTTACAATTTTTGAAAGAAATTTTATTGATCACAACATATCATACTTTTATTGATTATTGATCACAACTTAGAGGGAGAGCAAGGTCCATATCATAAGATAAAGGAAGATGATTTGTAATACCGGCTACCACCAAAGGTGGTGCTATTTCAGCAACATGTCCTTAATTTATTTATTTTTATTTTTCGTATACAGAATCAAGGCTCGTGTAAGAGCTGACACATTGAACATGAAAACATGCACAGACACACAAAACAAACCATGAAGGGAGTGGGAGACAAGAGGGGCAGAGAGAGGGAAGCACACAAGTACAACAACAGTAGAGAACGGGGACGTCGTCGGTAGATCTGTGGAAGGGGGAGGGCTGGGGGAGGAGGGAGGGGTACACGGTATAAAGCAAATGAGCACTACCAGGAATTTTAGGAAAGAAGTTGGGAATTGAAAGAGGCGGATTTGGGGTGTTTTAACGGGGGTAGAAAAGATCAAGGTTTTGGATGGGGGAAGACAAGAGATGGTGGTGAACAGCTGTTTTAAAGACCTGGTGGGAGGAGAGGGATTGAAGAGAGTGTGGGAGTTTGTTCCAGAGGTGTTGTGTGCGTATGTTGTTCTATATATCCGTGTGTGTGTGTGTGTGTGTGTGTGTGTGTGTGTGTGTGTGTGTGTGTGTGTGTGTGTCACAAGCCTTAGATCCTGCAAATGAACAAATAAATAAATAAAAGTCACCCAAGGTGCATTCGAATGTTAAAAGGTATGAAAAATGATGAAAATCGGTCAAAGATTCGGTCAAGTAATAAATATAATACCAAGACCAAGTTTGTAAAAAAAATAATTATAGGACATCCAAAGTGCATCAGGAAAAAGGTTTTTTTAAAGGGATAAAATAAGTCAAATTAAGAAATTATGTCATTGTGATTTAATTAACAAAAATGATAAAAATTCAGATCAAACCATGAAGAGGGATGTATGACTTAGTTTGCAAAAATGCTTCAATGACATCCCAAAGTGCATCATCCATCTATATGTGAAAACAAAAACAGATGCCAAGTTCATAAGTTAGGTCACAGTGATGTAATTTTAAAGAGGCACATTTCACCCACTTGTAAAAAAAAAAAAGTTTAACTGTTAATCCACCCACACTTGTCAAAACGTTTAACCAACTGACATTTCGCCCACCTGCCAAATTACTGGTTGATTGAAGGTAAGACTTTCCTGCAGAGCTTCCTCAACACAATAAATTGTAGAAAAGATAAAGGTTTTGGATAAGGAAGATAAAAGATTGTGGCGAACAGCTGTTTTAAAGACCTGGAGGGAGGAGTGGGATTGAAGGGAGTGGGGGGAGTTTGTTCCAGAGGCGGGAGAAAAGAGGAATGAAGGAGTGAAGGTGAGCAGAGAGTCTTGATTTTGGCAGTTGAACCATAAGAGGGTTGCAGGCAGATCTTGTGCGACCTGCAGGAATATTTGGGGGACAGAGCACAGAGAGAGCTGGGGGTGCAAGGCCGGAGAGGAGTCGGTAGAAGACAGAAAGACCACCAACCTGTCTGTGGTGAGTGAGTGAGAGGCCCTCGGAGTTAGCTTCATCGCGGGAGATTCCAATGATTCTGAACGCTTTGGTTTCAACAGCCTGAAGCCGAGCTTGGTGTGAGGCAGGAGCACCAGCCCAGAGGGGAGAGCAGTATTGCATTGAGCTGCGGATGAAAGCCTTGTATGTGGTGAGGAGCTCAGAAGTGCTTTTGTAGTTTCCGTGACATCCATGTTTGTTCCATTATAGTAAGATTTCCGGACATTTGAGATTGTCCAGCATAGAGTGATTAAAATTAATCCATAAATCACAATTATTTTTTTTGAGTAAAACAAGGGACAGATAGAGAAAGATTGAAAGGTGATTATAAAATTGAATGTGATGTCAGTATTTAGGACATTTTAAATGCCATTGCTGGAGTAGAAGCAAGTTGTTGGTTATCATTTTGTTGAGATTATCGTAATGGTTTGTACAAGGTGTCAAGGCTTGAAGATGAATTTAAAAAATGTAACACGCATATTTTATTTCTTCAGTAAGTAGTAAAATAATTTCCGGAGAAGGTAGTGAGAGTAGGCACAACTGTTCAATTGAAAGAGAATAAAGTTTCACACAAGACTCTCATGCAATGCACAAGAGTTTCCTGCACAGTGTATGAATGGAATCAAATAGTGGACACAATTTCCAGTATTTTGCACTCTGAGAGAATGTATTAAGAATTCCCTTTTCTTCTCCCTCTATAAAATGATGCACATCATCGTTGGATGAATTGTGCTACATATCAGAACCCCATCACCTTCATGAAGGGAAGATAGACGTGTTTCTGCTTGCACTTGCTTTTGCCTATGCAGGAGGAGAAATAAAGAAAAAAGCAGTTGTTATTGTTACAAGTTAGGTGTTCGATAACATACAGGGGTTTGATATGAAATTGAATCGAAGAAATTCGTTAATATAATTTGCTTTATGTGTTTGTGGGATGAGTTTCTTTTGGGAAGCAAAGTCAAGGTTCACGTAAAAGCTATGACATGGACAGACTATAAAAGAAAGAACACAGTGGAAAGTGGGGAATCATCAATTTCTGGGTCGGAGGAAACGACAGAGGAACATGGAGGAAGAATGGGATAGCGGAGGAATAACTTAGAGAAGAATGTCCTTTACTTCCAAAGGGAATGTCCTTTACTTCCTACTTCCAAAGAGAAGTAAAGGAAAGGGGGAGAGGAGGAAGCTCGATACAAACTCAAACACAGCATGGAGGTGGTTGAAAGAACAGGAAGCAAGAACCAGGGATGAAACAACAATGAGAAATAGAACAAAAGGGAAAAGCAGCACTTCAATATGAGCTGCGAGTGAATCTACCTGAACTTCCAAGTTGTTCGAAATTGAGATTTGCCAAAGAAAGACTTTTCATGACAGAGGATGTCCAATCAGCATGTCACTTTGGAGTCGAACTCTGATATTTAGTTTGTCTAAGAAAGATTGCGGTTGATGGTAAAGACCAAAACTTTGAGGCACTGAACTTCATCATCAAGCAGTTTTGCAAGACGGGAGATAGGAGGGTTTGACAAACCACCGTTTCGGAGAGACAGAGGGATAGTGTAAGAGTTGTCAGGTTTAAAGACATATTTCAAAGTTTTGAACCAGTTCCTGGTTCTAATAAATCTATAGAAAGGGAAAGAGGTTGCTGCCTGCCTATTTTAAGGATGAGGGATGTGATGTCAGATGGTGAAGTCATGTAAAAAGATAAGGAGGGTTTCTGGGTTACGTTTGTGGGAATGTCAATCATTTACAAAGCATGCATAGACGCGTGTCATATTGGGTGTATTCTGTAGAAATGCCAGGTCAGCTGCGGGATCCCAAATAGTACCTTTTCGTATTTATTTTTCATTTTTCTTAAAGTTTACTCCATATCCACTCCCTTTACGCCATGTGATTTTGCAAGGCGCAAAATAATGTGGCCAACAAAGGAACAAAACAAAACCTACAAAACATGGGGTAAGAGGGCTTTTCTTGGATGCTTTTTCTAAATACAAAGTACAAGGGAAGAGTTGAAATAGGAATGCCAAGATATGATGAATGATGAATGTCTGTGAGGGTTAAAGGTTAAATAAGTAACCAAAACAGATGTGGCAAAGAGCACGAGATGAAAAAAACCAAACTGGCACGCATGAAGCTACAGCAACAGCCCCAACAACAATGGACATGAACAAAGGTGGCTAATAATCGACGGCAACAGAACAAATCCAGCAAATAAGTCATCCTCCCCTGGAAACATGAAATCGGAAATTAAAAACCCAAAAACCGGAACGGATTACGCTGTAAACACCAAGGGTATATACTTCCGACCTTGATCTTTAATGGGCCTTTATCATAGTAAGCTTGTATTTAATCTCATCCTTGTTGATTTTTGTCTATCATACTGGGTCTTTCCTCAATGGATCTCAAGATTTAAGTGATGGAACTACAATTTATTGCTTTGAGGAAGCTCTGCAGGAAAGTCTTACCTTCAATCAACCAGTAATTTGGCAGGTGGGCGAAACGTCAGTTGGTTAAACGTTTGGGTTAACGAGTGGGTTAAATGCGTCTCTTTAAAATTACATCACCGTGACCTAACTTATGAACTTGGCATCTGTTTTTGTTTTCACTTATAGATGGATGATGCACTTTGGGATGTCCTTGAAGCATTTTTACAAACTAGGTCATAAATCCCTCTTCATGGTTTGATCTGAATTTTGACCATTTTTGTTAATTAAATCACAATGACATAATTTCTTAATTTGACTTATTTTATCCCTTAAAAAAAACCTTTTTGCTGATGCACTTTGGATGTCCTATAATTATTTTTTTTACAAACCTAGTCTTGGTATTAGATTTATTACTTACCAAATCTTTGACCGATTTTCATCATTTTTCATACCTTCCAACATTCGAATGCACCTTGGTGACTTTTATTTATTTATTTGTTCATTCGCAGGATCTAAGGCTTGTGACACACACACACACACACACACACACACACACACACACACACACACACACACACACACACACACACACACACACACACACACACACACACACGGATATATAGAACAACATAAGGACACAACACCTCGGGAACAAACTCCCCCACTCCCTTCAATCCCACTCCTCCCTCCAGGTCTTTAAAACAGCTGTTCACCACCATCTCTTATCTTCCTCCATCCAAAAACCTTGATCTTTTCTACCCCCATTTATACACCCCAAATGTACCTCCTTCAAATTCCGTTTTCTTTCCTGAAAATCCTTGTCGTGTGTCCATTTTGTTTATCGCATGTACCCCACCCCAACCCTCTCCCTTTCACAGATCTCCTGATGTCTCTGCTCTCTGCTGTTGTTGTGCTTCCCACTCACTCCCCCTCTTGTTTCCCACTCCCTTTATTATGTGTTATATGTGTCTTGTAATTATCTCCAGATAATTGCATAATCTGGAGAGCTCTTACACGCGCCTCGACTTGGTATACAGAAAAACAACAAAAAAACACCAGACTGTTAGACAAGACAAACAGTCAGTGAGCCTGGGGGGAGTGCCATCACATCCTGTGATACGATTTTACCAGTGACGTCACAACAATGGCACCGCATGTCTCACCACACTCAATGGGGCATTTCCTAAGGAGGACTTCCCTCCTCCCCATGGATGCAACCTATTGGGATTGCCTGTGCTCTTAACCTTTTATATGCAGAACGTCAAGCAAGCAAGCAGCACGTACCATTTTAGTCTTTGGTATGACTCGACCGGGGTTTGAATCTCCTACCCTCCCAGACTGAGAGCGTACACTCTAACCATTACACCACCATTTTGCAAACTCGGCCACAGAGATATACTAAGGCCTAGATTTGGCTAATTGTGATAACAAGGATGCTAAGACTTAATTTCCTAATTTTGAGAAGAATCGGCAAGGGGAGCATTTTTGGGGACAGGGTGCATATATTTTGCCCAATTTCTGCCCTTTAGCATGTTGATGTACTTTAATGTTCATCAGGAATTACAGCCATATTTGATGTTCACAATGATATTTATGTGTGAGAGCCCTCATTTTTTTCACAATAACATTCTAGTTAATTTTTGAAATCATTCTGTCAATATGCTTTCTTCTGTGCATGTCCGTAGTATGAGGTTAAATTTCCGTTAAGTAAAATAGGGATCAAAATTGTAGGGGATAACGCCTCCACCCTTTCTTGCAATAACCATAGTGAAAAGGTAATTAATGTCTCTGGCATTGAGATTTTTTCCCTCCAAAGAAAGTGGATTGTACATCTCTAATAATGGGGAAATCCCATTTTGTGACCTGTCAGCCTTTTTTACCAGCCGAAATTTATTATTATTTTTATTTACCTTAAATTTTTTATTTTTACCTAAAATTTTACCTGCTGTCATTTACCTGCTGAAAAGAGTGGAGATAGATTTTGACGAGTCCAGTTTAGTATATGTTGGACAGGTAAATGTTTATCTGATGTGAACATGTCGTTGCGGTTGCAATAATTCCCAGCTGTCTGAATGTGCTCACATTGATCAGTAAAAGGTTGGGAACCCCATCCCTAGCTGTAGGTATCTTGTTCTTTTCCAGATCCTCCAATTTTCCTCCTCCAGAAAGTGCCTCATTCTGATCTTATCCTTCCACGGATGCACAATTTTTTTTTTAAAGGAAACAACCCCCAATTGTGTCCATCTCAAAAGTTTCTAAGTAACTTTGAAACTGACTCTGCGTATCTGTTGTCTTGTGCACCTCCGTCTCGTCTTTCAATAATTCTACCCACTCCTCCCCACAATGGGATATTGTGCTGATTAACTTCCCATCTAGTTTCACTGGAAGCAATGTTAAGACATATTCTCTATCCTGCTCATCCGCATATCTTTCAAAACCACGGCCCATTGCCATTCCTACTATTTTTCAACAGAGCAGTTCACTTACTGTCTTCTGTGTCTGGAGATTAATGCCTTACATTGCCTTCCAATGTCAAAATAACTGACTTTGCTTGTGGATGTTGTTTGTCTGTGCCTTTTCTCTCTCTATGCCTCTACCCTGCTCATTATATATACCCTGCAGTTGAAAATATAATCTGTGGATGCAAACCTACTGCAATGGCTCCAGCAAATAAAACAGCTCAGCCAAACCTGCGCCCAAACTACACTGTGTCTTATAGTTGTCAGACCTGCGCCCAAACTACACTGTGTCTTATAGTTGCCACACCTGCGCCCAAACTACACTGTGTCTTATAGTTGCCAGACCTGTGCCCCAACTACACTGTGTCTTATAGTTGCCAGACCTGTGCCCCAACTACACTGTGTCTTATAGTTGCCAGACCTGTGCCCAAACTACACCGTGTCTTATAGTTGTCAGACCTGTGCCCCAACTACACTGTGTCTTACAGTTGCCACACCTGTGCCCCAACTACACCGTGTCTTATAGTTGCGAGACCTATGCCCCAACTACACTGTGTCTTACAGTTGCCAAACCTGTGCCCCAACTACATTTTTTTTCTTGTTTTTTTTTTTGGAAATAAGATTGAGGCTCGTGAAAGAGCTAACATTAATCACACAAAAAGTCAAACCGACACATTAAACACAAAATAAGGGGGGCGGTAGACAAGATGGGGAGAGAGGGGGGAAGGACACAAACACAACATTTGAGAGCAGGGCCATCGAGAGAACTGTGGGAGGGACAGGGCTTGGGGGGAGGTTTGAGATGTATAAAACACATCAACACTGCTAGGACTTCCAGGAAAGAAGTTGGAATTTCGAAAAGGTGTGTCTGGGGTGAATTAGCGGGGGTAGAAAAGATCAAGGTTTTGGATGGGGGAAGATAAGAGATGGTGGTGAACAGCTGTTTTAAAGACCTGGAGGGAGGAGTGGGATTGAAGGGAGCGGGGGAGTTTGTTCCAGAGGTGGGAGAAAAGGGGAATGAAAGAGTGAAGGTGAGCAGAGAGCCTAGAGTTTTGCAGTTTAACCAAAAGAGGGTTGCCGGCAGATCTTGTGCGACCTGTAGGAATATTAGGGGGACTGACCACAGAGAGAATGGGGGAGCAAGGCTGGAGAGGAGTCGGTAGAAGACAGAAAGACCATCAACCTGCCTGCGGTGAGGGAGTGAAAGACCCTCGGATTTAGCTTCATTGCAGGAGATTCCAATGATTCTGAAAGCTTTGGCTTCAACAGCGTGAAGCCGAGATAGGTGTGAGGCAGGCGCACCGGCCCAGAGGGGGGGGGAACAGTATTCCATTGAGCTGCGGATGAAAACCTTGCATGTGGTGAGGAGCTCAGGTGTGCCAAGGAAGGACTTCGCACGAAGGAGGATGCCCAGTCGGCGACTGGCTTTGGAGGCCAGCTTGGAAATGTGGTTTTCCCAAGAAAGATCATGGCATATAGTGAGACCCAAAAGCTTGAGCGAGAGAACTTCTTGGAGAGGATTGATGAGAAAGTAGATGGGAGGGTTTTCTAGTCGGTCTTTTTGGAGAGACACAGTGTTACGGATTCGTCACTTCCGTTGTGGTGGTTTTCATCCACTGTAAACATTTTTGATTCAATGTACTATTATTGTTTTCAAAAGGTTTATTGTTTATGAACTCTTTTCAAAATGTGAAAAGTTAGAATTAAAAGAAACCGGAAACCAGATCGGGAACCGGACGACGAAGAGGAAGAAGAGAAAAAGAAGGCGGAGCGAGTGGAGTCGGACAAGAAGCATAGTTGCTTTGCGGTCCGGAGCGAACGTTGGCGAGCAAGAGTCACGTGTGAACTTTGGGTTTCCCAGGAACGGGATTCCTGCGACAGAGTTGTTATTGCTGTGACAGATCAACCTGCGTGTCAGGTTTTGCGGTGGATTCTGAAGAGAATCATCGTCATCATCGTCGTGCCATTATGCCACGAGACCGGGCCGTCGGCCATTTTGACTCGCGTGCTTTGCTTCTTGCGCAAGGTGTTTGCTTCGCGTGTGCCATTTTTTTTTTTTTAATACATAATCTAGGCTCGTGAAAGAGCTAACATCTATCACACAAACAAACAAACAGACAAAGAACCAAAGCATATAAAAAGGGGAGCGGTAGACAAGATGGGGAGAGAAGGGGAAGCACATAAACACAACATTTGTGAGGGACATCGGGAATGTGTGGGAGGGAGAGGGCTTGGGGGGAGGCGGCGTGGGAAGGTGGGGGGGGGGGGGGTGGGAGAAGTATAACACAAGGACACCAAGGACTTCCAGGAAATAAGTTGGTATTTCAAAAAAGAGGATTTGGGGTGAAATTAGCAGGGGTAGAAAAGATCAAGGTTTTGGATGGCGGAAGATAAGACCTGTGTCCCTCAACACCCTAACAGGTCTGCGGTTAGTCGGGTCTCCACCCAGCGACACCAACCTCTCTGAAATATATGGTTGGTAACCCTTTTGAGGGCGATTTCTCACAATGGTCATTGCATTCGGAGTTGTACTAGTCGAACTCCGCTCCTGATTTTCCTTTCCCAGAGCATAACAGTGGGACATTGAGGGCGATTTCTCACACTGGTCATTGCATTCGGAGTTGTACTAGTCGAACTCCGCTCCTGATTTTCCTTTCCCAGAGCATAACAGTGGGACATCAAGTGTCCAGGTTTATGGCAAAAAGCGCAAGTAGGCCCAGAGGAGAACCTCATGGTTTGTCTCGTGCCCCCCCGGAGGATAAGTCTGCCTTGGAACTGCTGTCTTCGGATTTCTAGAAGTCGTGGTATAAGAGTGGTCCTCATATTCATCTCGAGGCCACCTCCACGAATTTTCGTTCTCCGCCCCTGATGTACCATAGCTCCCCTGGCTAGGTCTAGGCAAGAAGTTCGGTTTGTGGAACCCCATCCTGTGTGTTAAGGCATAGTCATCTGCCATGGTTGCTGCTTCATACAGCTTTGGTACTTTCCTTTCCTCCAGATGTACTTGAATGTCCTCGTGGACACACTGTTGGAATTCCTCCACCAGGATCAATTGCAATTGTTCGAAGTCTTTCCCAACCCCTTTTGAATCACACACCTATCAAACATGGTTTCTTTCATTCTGGCAAACTGCACATGGGTCTCACTCTCCCTCTTCCTGGCATGCCGGAATTTTTGCCGGTAAGCTTCCGGGACCAATTCATAGGCTTTGAGAATGTTTTTCTTCAAAATCTCATAATCTGCACATTGGTCAATCGGTAAAGCCGAATAAATATCTTGAGCTTTACCCACCAGAACACTTTGCACTAATATGGTCCAGAACTCCTCAGGCCATTTTAGCAGTTGAGCCACTTTCTCAAAGTGTGAAAAAAAATTGGCTACCTCCTTTTCATTGAAGGGTGGAACCAGCCTCACATGTCTGCCAACATCCCAGGTGTTTTGACTAGGTGTTGAACCAGTCGGCATGGATGGTACCTCTCCCCGTTCTTTCATTACATCCAGCTCCTTGAGTCTAATTTCCTGCTGAAGCGCCATTTCACGGTCCTTTAACTCCCTGTCGGCTTTTCTCTCCTCTGCTTCGAGTTCCCTTGCAGCTCTCCTTTCCTCTGCTTGTTCCTTTTCTCTTCTTTCCTCGAGGTCTCTTTCCACTCTCCTTTCTTCTGCTTGTTTCTCTTCTATCCTTTCCTGGAGTTCTCTTTCAACTCTCCGTTCCTCTGCTCTTTCTTGTACTTTTTTTCTCTTCTAACCTTTCCTGGAGTTCTCGTTCCTGTGCTGGTCTTCTTTCCTGGAGTTCTCGTTCCTGTGCTGCTCTTCTATCCTGGAGTTCTCTTTCCACTCTCTTTTCTTCTGCTTGTTTCTCTTCTAACCTTTCCTGGCTCTGCAATTGCATCTCCAGTTTCCGGAGCTCCACATTTTCTTGTTCCTCGGGTAAACAATCCAAGGCTCCCTCTTCCCATGTTCCTTGGCCCACCAGAGATTCTATCACCAATCTCTGCATCTCTGCTTTCCTCATATTCATTCGAACCTCCAAGCTAAAATGTCTGGTCAATACCAAGAGGTCCGATTTTAATAACGCTCTGAACTGTGCCTCACTAGGGGTCACTGCAAACTTCTCTGCATCAAACTCCATGGTGACTATTGTTAACACCTGTTAACCTTCACAAAAGAAATGTAATTTTTTTTTTTTGAAAAAATTTGGGAATGTTGGAAAAAGTTCCAAATTTGGGAATTCTGGGAATGTTAGGGAATTCTTTCCCAGACTAAATTTAGGGAATTTTTATATCCCGGACGCAGACCCAATTTCGAGCCCACGAGTCAATTGGACGAGCCCCCAATTTCTGTTACGTGTTCCTCCCCGACCTCCTGGTCTCCTTATACCCCCCAACCCCGGGAGGAGCCACGGCAGAAAAGAAATGTTATTCCGTGTCGAAATCAATATGGAAACCACACCATGAGTTATCCACAACCAAAGAATATATTAAAGAGCACACAGGAATCACGATACAACAATAATAGCAATCAACCATACAATCAATATCTTAAGATGGTACCATCTTATCCAGCAACTTAACTCAAACTCACGGCACTCCCAGGGAATGGAACCGAGCACTCCTCAATGTCTCTATAACTCTCCAAGGCGAAGTTGATTCGGTCCAGCGATCGTTGGAACAATGTCCGATCAAGATCAATCGAGGCGCATGCGGGCGAAGCGACACAGAAGTCACGTGGTCCAACACCCAGCAAACTCGCAGTAGAATGGAAAATCCCCAAAGACGCGCGCCGACGTACACGTTTGCCGTTCAATCAGCGAATCGCCGTGTAATCTTCAAACGCCGCTTTAGTGCACAGCCATCCCCGGCAGACCACCGGAGGGTAAGACCAGCCGACGCGACAAAAACCTTTTCCGATGAAGGCAGCGCGCGGGGCGAAATGGCGGACGGCTCTCACTCGAGCCGGAGCCTCTAGGCAAGGATTCTCCTGAACCTCAATGCCGATACCTGACTCCGCAGGTTCCTCAATACTCCGGCGATAACACCTATCGCACGAACTTCCTTTCAAGGTCTCAAAGTTCACTCGCGGTGTTCGCTCGACCACGCCCGTTACGGAGCTTCGACACGGGTCTTCCCCGACCTTTTCCTCACGACCTCTTCTTCTTCGCTCGACGTCTTCCGGTTCACGATCCGATTTCCTGTCTCATTTTTACCATGAGCGCTCTTTACCTTTTAACTACAATAACCATTTCCCTTAAACAACAATAACCGCCGTTTCCTTCCAATCCCAATAAGAATAATAATACATAACCAGCAATGTTACAAGTGGATGAAAACCACAACCACGGAAGGGCCGAATCCGTAACAATATAAAAAGGGGAGCGGTAGACAAGATGGGGAGAGAAGGGGAGGCACATAAACACAACATTTGAGAGCAGGGACATCGGGAATGTGTGGGAGGGAGAGGGCTTGGGGGGAGGCGGCATGGGAAGGGGGGGGGGGGAGGTGAGAGAAGTATAAACACAAGGACACCAAGGACTTCAAGGAAAGAGGTTGATATTTCAAAAAAGTGGATTTGGGGTGAAATTAGCGGGGGTAGAAAAGATCAAGGTTTTGGTTGGGGGAAGATAAGAGATGGTGGTGAACAGCTGTTTTAAAGACCTGGAGGGAGGAGTGGGATTGAAGAGAGTGAGGGAGTTTGTTCCAGAGGCGGGAGAAAAGAAGAATGAAGGAGTGAAGGTGAGCAGAGAGTCTTGATTTTGGCAGTTTAACCATAAGAGGGTTGCAGGCAGATCTTGTGCAACCTGTAGGAATATTTGTGGGACAGAGCCCAGAGAGAGCTGGAGGAGCAAGGCCGGAGAGGAGTCGGTAGAAGACAGAAAGACCACCAACCTGCCTGCGGTGAGTCAGTGAAAGGCCCTCGGAGGTAGCTTCATCACGGGAGATTCCAATGATTCTGAACGCTTTGGTTTCAACAGCATGAAGACGAGCTAGGTGTGAAGCAGGAGCACCAGCCCAGAGGGGAGAGCAGTATTCCATTGAGCTGCGAATGAAAGCCTTGTATGTGGTGAGGAGCTCAGGTGTGCCAAGGAAGGACTTCACACGATGGAGGATGCCCAGTCGGCGACTGGCTTTGGAGGCCAGATTTGAAATGTGGTTTTTCCAGGAAAGAACATGGCA
The DNA here is from genome assembly GCF_964187855.1 of Myxine glutinosa. Taxonomy (NCBI): domain Eukaryota; kingdom Metazoa; phylum Chordata; class Myxini; order Myxiniformes; family Myxinidae; genus Myxine; species Myxine glutinosa. The sequence continues at coordinate 247,944,445 of NC_136261.1, forward strand.
GATAGTGAGACCCAAAAGCTTGAGTGACAGAACTTCTTGGAGAGGATTATTCAGAAACTGGATGGGAGGGTTGTCCAGTCGGTCTTTTCGGAGAGACATCGTAAGAGTGTGAGATTTGTCAGGATTGAAAGACATGTTCCACTTGTTTGCCCAGTCAGTGATTTTGTCCAGGTCTGCCGAGAGCGAGGAGGCTGCAGACTGCTGATCTGAGGGATGAGGAATGGAGCGGCAGAGAGTGGAGTCATCAGCAAAGAGATAGAGAGGATTTTCAAGGGAGTCGGAGAGATCATTGATGAAGACGAGAAAAAGCACAGGGCCCAGAACACTGCCTTGGGGAACTCCAGCCTGAACAGGAAGAGGAGATGAGAGAAACCCATTCAGGGCCACACGTTGGCTACGACTAGAGAGGAAGTCCTCCAGCCATGCGTGGAGATTTCCATGGATACCAAAGGAGGAGAGTTTGGTGAGCAGAGCGGGGTGCCAGACCGTATCGAAGGCACATGATATGTCGAGGGAGACAGCACTATTTTCCTGTTTGGCATTGAGGACCTCCATCCATTGTTGATACAGCAGAAGCAGCATGTCCAGAGTAGAGTGACCTGGTCTGAAACCAAATTGATGATCAGAGATTAAGCCATTGGAGAAGAGGAAATATTTCATATCCAAAGCAATGATGGATTCTATGACTTTGCTGATAATTGGGAGAAGGCTGATTGGTCTGTAGTTGCTTGGATCTGTTTTTGCACCTTTTTTGTGTAAAGCGGTGATGTTGGCTGATTTCCAAGCAGATGGCAGATGACCTTGAGCAAAAGAGAGGGTGAAGAGAACAGAGAGAGGGAGTGAAAGAGCGGAAGAACAGGCTTTTAGGACCGTGGGCTGATGCCGTCAGGTCCAGTTGCAGAATCAGAGTCGAGGGTTGACAGAAACTTTTCCACCTTGTCAGGAGGAAAGGACACAGAGTCCAGGAGCAGCTGGGTATGACTGGGTATGACTGGGTATGGTGGGTACAGAGAGGGATGGGGTTGGGACACAAGATTTAGAGGCAAACACAGAGTTGAGGCATTCAGGTTTTTCATGTGCGGAGTCAGCTGTGTAGCCGTTTGAGGTAAGGGAGGGGATGGAGGTGGAACAAACACCAGAAACAGATTTGACCAGATGCCACCAGGATTTGGAAGAGGGAGGCAGATAAGAGAGTTCGGTCTTGAGAACGGCGAGATATTGTTTCCTGGCTCTTCTGAGGGTGGATACACATTTGTTTCAGGCTTTGTGAAAGGAAATGAGATTTCCTTCCATTGGATTTGCTGTCCTGGAGACGAAAGCAAGTTGTTTCTGGGCAACAGTCTCACCACAAGATTCTGTGTACCATGGATGGGAGGAAGGGTATGACAACTGAAGACGAGATGGGATAAATCTGTGCATGAGAGAGAGCAATTTACTTTGGAAGAATTCCAAGGATGAGTTGATGTCAGAGGTGGTAGAGATGGGAGACCAGTCCAGATGATTGATGGCTGCTTGAAGACCGTGCCAGTTGGCCTGAGTGAAATGCCAGACTCGTCGACGCTGAGGAGGATTCCTGAGAATGGTCAGAGAGATGTCCACTTTAACAAGCACATGATCAGATGAGCCGATTGGAGCAGAAGAAGAGCAGCAGACATTTTCAGGGAAGTTAGTCATAACCAAGTCCAGAAGAGAAGATGCTCCGTTGACTGAGATCCGGGTCGGGAAATTGACAGATTGTGTCAGTCCCAGTGAGTCGCATAAGTCCTTTGCTGAGGAGCCATGGCTGGTGAGAGAGGTACCCACACCCAGCCAACTGGCGTGGTGACAATTGAAATCACCACATATGAGGAAAAGAGAGTTTGGGATGAATAAATAGAAGTTGGTCCATATTATCAGACAGCGAGATGTAGATGGAGTAATCACTGTTTGGTGGACGGTACAACACACAAATGAACAAGAGGTGGGAGCGAAGGGGAAGCCGTAGCTAGAGGTATTCCTGGGGGTGAGGTGGGGAGAGGGCAGTGCAGGGCGAGTGAGAAAGAGAGTTTTTGATAAAGATAGCAACCCCACCTCCAGGACGAGGCTCAGGTCTATCATAACGGAGGAGGGAGTAGCCCGGGAGAGATACTAAGGAATCAGAGACATCATGAAGGAGGAAAGTTTCTGTTAAGCAGATCACGTCTGGTTTGTCAGAAGCAACCTGTATGGAGAGATCAGTTAAGTTTGAACGAAGGCCAGGGATGTTTGAGGTCCATACCGTTAATGAAGAGGAAGGGGGAGCATCGGATACAGAACAGGGGGGGCGGGGAGGGGTAGGGTGAGATGTGGAAGAGGAGGATGAGGTAGGGCGAGCTGTTGAAGGTGTGTCAGAGATTTCAGAATAGCTCGGAGAAAGGGAAGGATGGGGTGGACAAAAGGTTTGATGGTGATTGGGTGAGGCACAATGAGGTGTTATTTGAGGAGAGGGAAGAGCGAGGCAGAAGATTGGGGGAGATGGAGGTGAGAGTTGGAAGGGGGAAGAAGCGGGGAGGACGCTTTGAGGAGGAGGGGTGAGAGGGGGGAAATGGAGAAGAAATGAGGGTGGGGAGATTTGAAGGGGAGGGGCGAGGGGGGAGTTTATGAGGGGAGGGGTTAGGGGGGTGTTTAGGAGGGAAGGGACAAGGGGAGGGATTTGAAAGGGATGGGAGATGGGGGAGATATGGAGATAGCTTCGGCCAAAAGGTCAACATAGGACAAAGGTCAACCAATTTTTTCTAATTTCTAAAATCCTCAATTTTCATCCGATTGACTTGAAATTTGAAAAGGATTTTCATATCCCCTTACTGAAAGCATGCACCAACAATTTTTGAGGTGGACATCGGCAAAAAGGTCAACATAGGCCGAATTTCTAAAATTGTCAATTTTCATCCGATTAACATAAACTTTGAAGATGGTTTGCAATTTTGCATATCAGCTCACTGAATTCAACCACTAATTATTTTTGAGGTCAAAATGATGCTCCACTGAGTGCCACGCTACTTTGTTCTGTTTTGCCAAGTGTCACTCCATGAGTCATTTTTCATCTGTTTGTTTATGAACAAGATATCTCAAAAAGATGTGGAGGGATTCGGACGAAATTCGGCAGAGAGGTAGCGTATGTGGCAAGGACGAAATGGTCAGATTTTGGTGAAGATCCGGATTCGGATCCGGCTAGTAGAATTTCTATGTGATTCTTCACCATTGGGAGATAGGGCCAAAAACGACACATAGCAGGATATCTCATAAAGTTGTGGACAGAATTGGACGAAACTTGGTGGAGAGGTTAGGTGTGGGATAAGACCGAATCGATTTGATTTTGGTGAGGATCTGAATATGGATTCGGATACGATAATTATTTAATTTCTAAGTGATTCTTCACCATTGAGAGATGGGGCTAAAACCGATACATAGTATGATAATTAAAAAAGTCGGGGACGAGTTATGACTAAACTAGGTGAACGAGTTGGTTTGGTGACAAGAACAAGCCGGGTAGATTTTGGTTCAGGTCCGAATCCAGATCCGGCCTATCAAAAAATACAAAACATAAACTGTTCAGCCTGGCGGAGTTGTGCGCTCTACTGATTGCTGTTCTAGTTTCTGTATGCTTTCTTTACTTCATTTCATTTTTCTTGCAAGTTCTCGACACTTGACTGTATCGGTCTACTCGAAGCGCACTCACTATATCCTCAGATAAAATTTTTCTACAAAGAGATGCATTTTCATTTCTAACACCTAAAAAGACCGCCGAGCATATATCAATACATTCATTTGTATGCTTGAAAAAAAAAAAATCAATAACCCCGTAATAAGTTGAACAAAATTATCCGAGAATGTGCTGAGCTCATTGTTTTGTGACAATTAAATTTCCGTGGCGGCTGAGAATTAAGACCACACTCTCCAAGGTGCTGAACGTGGTTTAACAATCAAACTGCAGTCAGAACTGCCGCTGCGTATTGACATCTTTGTCAAAAAATAATCGTATTCTAGGTGCAGACCAAGCTCCCAAAAGGATCACTGTATGGAATTTCTTCTTGATGCCATATCAAGTGTGCTCGTTTACAGTTATTAATAATTTTTAGGGAATAATTTTCTGCAAGTTTGGAATTGATGATGTTAAATTTAAGTGCTGCTGCAAAGTACTGATACGTTTGTTTCAAAAAAATACTTCAATCTCGGTTCTGGGTGCAAAGAAAAGGAACGATAATCAACTGCGGCCCACAGCGTATAATGAAGGAGAATCCCACTGCCATCTATCACAAACTGGTAGCAGATATGAGTGTCCCAGGATGTGATTAAGGTACCAGGAGGCCTTACATTCCGACAAGATACCCGGGCTTATTGTGCATTGTTGACAGAACTATTTCTCTGATTTTAAATGCGATTAGGCCTCACATTATTCTTAAAGGGCTTCTTACCTTCAAACAATAAGAACTGCCTCTCCAAGATAAACAATAATGCACAGATGCTGCCAATATTCAGCAAACATAATTATGCCGCAGACTGTTTATTGAAAGTGGTTGTGGGATATAGCTGCTGCAAGGAATTTCAAGATGTCGGACGTGTGGCGTTATTTTATATGAGAGGGATGTAAGAGGGTTGACTTTGCCTCGCTCTGTTATCGAAGACCAGGGACATTATCTGTAGGGGCTTTTCCATGGGGAACACAGAATGTAAAAGGACTTTGATTTGAAGGTTTACTTTGCCAAATATTGGAATCACCTCAGTCACATTCCGTCTCGGAAGTTCAATGGAAGGAAAAGAAAAAAGGCACATATGGCCTCGGTCTGATCGCAGAACTTTCCACAGAAATGTCATTTGACAAAGTTCAGGGTTCAGTCTGTTATGGAGATAAGATGGAATCATAGTCCGTGATACAAGCATAAAAATTGGAACATAAGATTATTTTGAGAACCTTTTTCATAAAAAAAACGTTAGCCACTTGAAATTCCAAGATGGCGGTCATTTTCCAAGATGGCGGTCATTTTCCAAGATGGCGGTCATTTTCCAAGATGCCTGCCTTTGAAGGTACTGAAGTTTGATTTAGACCTTGATTATCAATTATGTAATACGTTTTCTGATATTTTGAGTGCCATTATAATATCTTCAGCTACAAAAGCTATTATTCACATGCTTTAGTTTGGCAGGGTTCTAATATGGAAGAATTAGTGGGCAAACAATATCATCTTCTGTATATTGCCTTATAACTACCTCTCAAAGCTGTGCAGAAATCTCAAAAACGCTCTCATCTGAAACATTGATGCTATTTTCATGGAGAAGTTCAACAATATGTTTTTTCTGGTCTTGGCAAAAACAGATAGACCTATGTATATAGGAAAGGGTGTTTCATGAATTCAGTGATGTCTACGGGATGGTGCATCGTCTTTGTATCGTCCAGATCGAGCTACAGTTGTCTGTTTTTGGGATGGTAGATGGTGTATATCCTAAAATAGCAAAATATGCAGTTATCTGCTGGGCTATTAGGCAGGAATGAGGTTGAGAAAAATATGGTGTTGTAGCTCTAACATGAAATTATCACTTCTCTATTTAGGAACATGTGTGACTTGGTGGTTTCATGTTCAAAGACTTGTTATAGTGTCCAAAGACAAAGACAAGGAATTGAAGACCTGTTTTGTTTGGTATCCTTCAACCCTGCTGTTGTGAGTTCTCTCCTCTCTACTGTTCTTATTGTTATTTTGCATCCTGATACATTCTGTGTTCTAGCTCTTCCACGAGCCTTGACTCAGAACACAAAAAGGCAAACATAAAGAACTAGAGAGTTAATCGAACACGTATATACTTCAAGTCAAATAAAAAAATGATTTTAAAGATTGTTAAGAAAACTTCCGGAAGTTTAGCGCTATTGAAGCAGTCTTATACACCACCCTTATTTAACATGTCCAAGTACTGTAAAACTGGAGGTGAAAGTAATAAAAAGGCGATTTGTGTTCTACAATGTTCAAGTATATAATTCAATTTATATAAAGATTGTAAAAGTCGTATAAATAAATAAATTCCAGAAGTTTACTGCTGTTTTACCGCTGTTGACGCAGTGTCTATTCCATCACCATTCATTCATCTAACATGTCACATTAGTTATTCGTGCCTGTTGTTTGTTTCCTTTATAACGTCCTTAAAACAGTAAGTTTCATGTTTGGAATGATTTTCAATTTGGTTTGACTGCCAGGCAAGCAGACATCTCCCTCCTCTCTGTGCACGCACGTGAGATCAGGACGACTTCAAAGACAAAGTACTGTTAAATGGCAGGTTTGTTTTCCAATTCATGTTCCGATTTGTGTTCAAAGTATAGCATTCAATTTATATTCAGTTTTTCCTTGTTCATAAACTGTCATTTGTAGACAGACAGATAAACTGACGGACATTAACCAATTGCCTAACCCCGATTTGTGTGTTGTGTGGTAATTAAAAGACTTGCTTTACTTCATTGTTGTGGGTATGGCATCCATCGTGTCATTCACAAAGAGAAGACTTTTTGAATGTAATTATAGGGTCAAACTTTAATTATAGGCAACGCCGGGTACTCCTGCTAGTATATATATATTAAGATGTATAAATAAATCATTATTTATTGTTTGTAGCAGATATGACTCTGTAGGGTGAAACCCATTCCTCATGGAGAGGAACCCCGATCCTCCCCCTTATCATGTATGTATATATGATAAATATATATATATATATATATATATATATATATATATATATATATATATATATATATATATATATATATGCTTTCTTCAGCTTCAGCTATATATATATCAGTCATTATGCGACTTCATACCATGAGTGGTGAACCACCATTAAGGTATCCCATCCAGCTATGCTGTACCTTAATGGGAGCGATAAGCACCGCCTGCTACACGGTACATTATCTCTGGTATCCACTCATTATATGGAGTCGTATGAATGCGGCCGGGAGTAACCAATCAGATTATAATTTAAGTTCTCCAGCCTAATGAGCGCACGCTGTGACATCACCATCACGAACGTGTGCTTTGCCTGCCAAGCTCTGGAAGAGCCATCCAACAGTGCGTAATTTAGATCGTAGTTCAGATACTGTCATAAGTGCAAACATACACCCACAGTTACCCATCTGGTTTCGCCCTTGTTGGGCTTCATCAGGGCAGCGCAGTGAGACCTGCATACACTTATGACTCTGAAAACCTTTCGGTTATATACCAGTCATTATGCGACTTCATACTTCATACCTTCATCATTAGGCTGGAGAACTTAAATTATAATCATATATATATATATATATATATATATATATATATATATATATATATATATATATATATATATATATATATATATATAGATATATATAGATATATATATATATATATATATATATATATATATATATATATATATATATATATACATATATATATATATATATATATATATATATATATATATATATATATATATATATATATACTGTATATATATATATATATATATATATATATATATATATATTGTTACAGACGCGGTTTTAAAGATGTTATTTTACCGAGCGGTTGGTATTACCGCGTCCGAACAGTTACTCCCCGATTAGAACCCGATTTCACCCGACGTTGACCAGATCGCACCACAGATATTCAATCGGGAAATCTCTAAAGCGACCGAAAGAGAAGGAAAAGAGAAAAAGACAGAGTACGGAGGAAGAACAGATTTATTATACACACACAAGCAAAAAGAAAGAGCGACCAAAATTATTTACAGCAATGGATGGAAGAAGTAGTCACACAGTGCATTGTTAGCTTAAACTATTCATTTTACTTAACCCCAAGACAACGAGTAGGACAGACGACGTTCACACTCACACGGGGGATATTGTAGGCAGGTAGGGCTTGAGGTGGATTGCTGGAGAGGGAGGAGGGTCGGAGGCAGCAGCTCTGAATTCCTCGCGGTTTTTGGCGGGAAAACCCTCCGTCGCGTATCCGTTGCTGTAGGCGTCACGCGCTGGCTCAGCACCCCTGCTCCTCTTCTTCCTAGTGGAGCCGTCTCCCTCCTTTCAGCGCGTCTCTCCAAAGCTGGTTTCCTTTCCGAGTACCTCTCCTCTTTGGCTTGGAGCGTTTCGCATCTCTTCGCTCCTCTCCCAGGTCATCTCCCAAGTCATCTGATCTCTCATCTGATGAAGCAGTCCCTTACAGTCGCTTTTATCACCTCGGGCGGAATCAAGCCGCCGGCTCCGAGGGCACGCCTACCGGGTCGCTCACCGCGGTGCTGATTGGCTGTTAGGGCTGGCTCACTCCTCCCCTCTATGACGAGGTGGAGACACGCCTTTCTTCTCCGAGGTTAGCACATGGGCAATGGCGGCTTGCGGGATTGAACACAACTCGCACCCTTTTTAAAAGAACTTTGGAGAGCGGAGATGTTTGGGGAAATTGCAAGGGCCTATGCTTATTTTGTTTGATACAATGCAAAGTCAATCTAGTGGGAAACACATATTTAGCCTACATAGAATAAGGAAATACACTATTTAAAAAGATATATCGTGACCTGCGTGTAAGTTTCATGGAATTAACTAGGAGGACGGATGCGACCATTATTTACATTACCAGGGTGTTACCATACTTTTGTAACGTTCACATTGTAACGTTTTCACATTCGTTACACTTCCTCCAAAATTGTTACACTTCTCAAAAAAACCGTTACACTTCTCAGAATCGTTACACTGCACCCTCCTTTCTTCAGGCCCGTCCTCGGGCCTACTAAACTTTAACTTAGTGTGACACGTAGGTGTAATTCCCTCTACAATTAACCTGACCCTGAGTGTGACAATCTTAAAACACCAATAAGTATGTCCCCCTATTGCATTGCACCCTGTCTAACAGACTCAAGCCCACAGCTAACCGAATTACGGAATTATTCTCAAACTATACATTTACGGTGGGGAGCATTATTTACAATGACGTTATTTCTTATTTACAACGCAACCCAGGACCTGTGTTTTTTTTTTTTTTTTCTTAGGGAACAAGAAAAAGAAATTCCTGTTGGGAGGGAGGAGACAGCACGCATTGCATCGATGCACCAGTACCAATACCACCAAAGCACCCAAAAGCACCAAAAGCACCACAAAGCACCACTCGGTGCACAGTCACCATGGTTCTTAATAAACACAACAAAACAACTGGTGGTGGTCTTCTCTTTCTCTGCTGGGCCGATGTTCTTCCCGACGTCTTCTGGCTTCATGCGGCCTATTTGGACATAATAAAAAGCACAACTTGTGTTAGTTTTTATTTAGGGCCTCAGGGGCCAACTAAGGGTGGTCCACCTGTTTGGCATAGGTGCCACCTTACCGAGGTCCGCAAGCAAGATTCCCTGGCCACTATGGCCGGTCTCCAACAGAGGTGCCCTGCCCCAGAACCTGGGGTCCATCAAGTGGTACTTGGCCGCAGAACAGCGGTCCATAAAGTGGTACATCAACGCAATGCATGCTGGTTCTGGGAATCTCGGGCGCACAATGGCCACCTCACGCACGCTCCCCTCGGCACCCAATGGCGCACAGGTCATGTGGGAGACAAAAGAAAGACAATTGAGCGAGGGGTAAGGTCACAAGGGTACACATCAATAAGGCAATGCAAGGCGAAATGCGTACGGAGGGGCGAAGTGAGAAAGCTCGTCCCTACCGTACGTCACCCCCCTGTCACCTACCCTACCCTTGCCCTTACCCCATATGTACAAAATCTACACATTACCAATTCGTCACTACTGTCACGTCTTCCCCATATTTCCCCTATACCAAATTCGTCTCCACAATCCCTCTACTTCAAAAATTTGCCATCATCAATTCATCATCAATCCTCATAAGGAGGAAGAGATGGAATTACGCACAATGTCACACCCACGTCATGATGCGTCTCACAATCCAAAACATTTGCATCAAAAATAATTAAACATGGCATGGTGTGGAGTACCTGTCACCTCAGGTGAGTGGATGCAGATGGTGCGAGGAGATCCTTCATCCTAACTACGTTCTAAATGACATTAACACACTTTACACTACCCGGGGTCTTTCCCTGCCAATCCATTGGCCAACTTACACTATGGGTTCTAAAAACCAATTCCCATTGACCAAACTGTGGTGCTTCTCAATTTGGGGTCTCACTCCCCCGATTCATCTCCCGGTGCCCTCGCACAATTTCTGGGCTGCGACGTGTAGCTCTCCCAGCAGGTCTACCCACCTGCACACCTCCACCACTGCAGTTGCCACCCGAGCTTACCTAGCTCCTCACCCTAACCTAACTAACTGGGGACAGCCCCTCCTGGCTCTGTCACCCCACTCGGTGCCCTCTGGCACTGGGCTACCCGGGTCCGACCTCCGGATCCTCGGGCCCCATCCACAACAACTACTACCGGCTCCCAGAGCCCACCTGCGGCCTCACCTGGCCGACATCCTCACAGTGGTGGAGCGCCCAACCAACTACACACACTAACAGGCTACACGCCCAGCCATTTCCACAACACTAATGCACCCATCCAAAGACCATTCTTTCACCCGCACCACAGATGCCAATATCCAACCACAATTTACCTGTACCCTCTACCTAACACTTACACTACCCGCCCCGGGTATCCGTGATGGGGGTCCACTCTTCCCCCATTCACACCTTCGCACCATCCACTCCACTCCACAATTTCCACCATACTCACTCCACGACCATCCAT